>NC_081181.1:206312219-206375500 GCF_029867415.1 Vicia villosa
CATTTTGCATTGGTTTGGAGACTAAATCACTTCTATTAACACATGAATTTACCATTAATTTACTCCTAACACCTTTGTAACTACTGCACCTCATATCAATCATGCACGAATCTTTCTCGATTCCAAACACCCCTTTCGGCGATTTCTTGGAAACAAAATCTGTTATTTCAAATACATGGGTGGATAAAACAAAATCTAATGAAGCTAATCGCTAACAAGGTACCTGAACTTAACCAAGGTTTATACCAGTAGATGTGAAAGAACCCTCCTTGGTCCACTGGACAGAACAAACATCATCATAAGGCCCCAAGTCACAAAGCTTAGTCACCTGAAAGCCACACAAATATACATGTTAACTATGATTTCACATGTTTGGAATAGGTGGTATTGTTGGAAATTTATAGGTTCATACTCACTTTGCTGTTTGAAGCACTCCATAGATAAACACAAGTGTCAAGCCCCACTGCTAGAGTATTTTGTGAGGACCAGTCCACAAGATTCAAGTAAAAGGCGAAGAATGGTTAGATTTGTACGCAGAGAAAAGAGAAAGGTGAAGGTTGGGGAGAAGAATCGTACACAGGAGATGGCGCGCTACAGTGCGACTTTCTTCTTCTCGAACCCTATTCTGCTTACAACTAGGGTTTCGTTTTCCCTTTTAGAATTTGTGTTAATCTCTGTAAAATCAAACAAATTAGGTTACTAAAACATGATATTGAACAAAAACTAACATGAATCGAAAAAATCAGAGACGGAGAGGATCAAACGGAGACGAAAAGGAGATATCGCTGGAGATGGAGGTCGCGCTGCCATTTGTGATGAAAAGAGAAGAAGGAAATGTTAGTTGTTGTCGATCGGAGGAGAGGAATCGCCGTTTACGATCTTCTCTTGAAGGAGGGAGAGAGTTTTGGATTTCACTATCTCTAACCCTATTTCCATTTGTGAACGAAAACTAAGATTGAAATTGTATTTACATTTTTAACTTTTTTTTTAATCTAAAAAAATTAAGGAGAGGGAAACTAAAAAAAAAGGGGGAAATTCTGGCGGGCTATATTTTTTGGGTTTGGACCATAATTTGAAGTGAAAATTATAATGCCGCGGTTTTACTATTGCGGCTTAAACTATCCGCAGTTTGTTAACCGTGACAAATGATGAAAAGGCCACAGTTTCACACTCCGGATTCAATATTTCTAAACATATGTCTACGGTTTAAAAACCCTGGCCAAAGCTTGTATGTGGCCACAATTTTTGAGTTGTGGAAAAATTTAGCGTGGCCGTAGACCTTTTTTCTTGTAGTGATACTTATACCATCATCATCATCAATATCATCATCATCATCATCATCAAGTATGTTCATATATATTAGCATCATTCAATTACAATTCAATCATCATCATCATCATCATTAAAGAACATACATGTATTCGCATCAATCATCATCATCAATAAGAAATAACATACATGTATCCACATCATTCCAAAACAAATCAATCATCATCATATAATTCTCAACAATCATCACATAATAATGTTTTCAAAACACATCTTATATTGTCACATTTCGTCGTATATGTCAACAATACATCATTCATCAAACTAACAAAAATATTCACATCATACTCATATCCTCGCATAGGATGTCTCATACTCCTCGTCATATAATTCAAAAAAAAATCATCATACGACTCACATTTTAAACATAGCATACATCGTCATATCTTATAATATATATCCACAACACATCATACATCAAAACAAGCAAATGATGATAAAATAAATTCAAGATGCTGCTCATTTCATCATTATAACACAAATAATATTTCATAAGCTTCATCATACTCGAAACGGCACTTAAAACAGGCCAACGGTTCGAAAGCTATGCATCTTTAAACTTTTCAAAATTTACTAGCAGCACGTGGCGCCAAACATTGTTCGCGATGTGCTGCCAGGAAACGACGCCTTCGCGGCGCCAACAAGGGACGCGGAGCGAACTGAGTGAAATAATTTTCCTTAAGCTTTCTGCCAAGCAGTTCTCGGCGCCAACAATTGGACGCGGCGCGAACTGACCAGATCAGAGATCCCAATCGCAAATGACAGGATACGAACCTGAATCCCAAATTCCTCAACCTCGACCAAATCGATTCCAGTTGATTAAACACCACAAAACAGCCACATAACATGTATCATACACACATATAACATATAAGCATGTCAATAAGTGATTATATTTGAATTACCTACAAGAGTCGATCCATCCGTGGCTAATTTATTCTTTGGAAAAGGAGTATTTGACAGTTAATTTCCTTCATATTCGAATTCAAATACCCTCAAATATATAACAACAAAAATGGTTATTGTTAGCAGGTTTTGAAAGGTTGCGGCCTGTGTACATGTTTGTCAGTGTACATACCAGAATACATTATTTTGTCCTCAAGATTGATTAGAAAATAATAATTACAGTTCAGAAATAATTGATCCAAGTTTGTCTTTTAAAGAAAAATAACATAACTGTTACAATATTGAATCTACTCTTATAGTGAAGTAGAATGACAACAATGAGAAATTAGAGACTCATCTCTTTGATTTCCTAACAGACAATGCGTGTTTCGTATCACGGATTTGCCACCATAGTTTTGTATAAGATACACTATATAGTTTTTGCAAAATCACAGTAGCTCGCTTCTATTCCGTCAAATTCGCCACAAATTCAATCATGCAGAGTCTTAGTATCAATCACATCACACCTTCATCCCAAGACATTTTGCTTGCTAATGCTTTCTATTAGAACACTTCGATCAAACTTTCAGGTGTGCATGCCATTGCAATAGCATCCATACTATTGAAGTTCCTATTAGTAACATGAGATTAGGTTAGATATTAAAATGATTCATGTTTATGGTCATGAACTAAAATGAGATGAACGGTAAAATTGATGTTAAAATTGATGTTTGGAGGTAAAAGTTCCCAATCTTCGCATCAAATTTGAACCTACTTTAGAACAAAATCAGTTTTCTTTCCGAATAGGTTCTAGTTGATAGAGGGACAGTGAGACTTAGCAAACTACTTAAATATTCACGACTACAACTTCACAAAATTTTCTAAAGAATAGTGATCTTTATATGGACCAAAATTGGCCACATAAGTTCATTCCTGGCACAACAGCAGCAGCAAATTTTAATAATTCTAGGATACTTCTAATCATTTAAATCAATACCTAAATAAAATGTCTTCCTTAATTAGAGTAAAACTAACTTGTCATCAGTTTACCTGAGAGGTAAATCGATTAATATTCGTCATTATGGTGAGCTTCAGGTGAGTTCCTGTCTGAAACAAAGGCAATTAAAAAGACAAAAAATAACTCAAAAAGATTGTAAAAACACATATATGGCAGTAATATTATAATAAGAAGCAAGAAAAAAAGAAAAAAAAAGAGACCTCAATTGCATATTGTTCTGCAGGTAATCCAAATGCATCCCACCCCATTGGATGCAAGACGTTATATCCTTGCATTCATTTAAACCTAGCTAGAATATTAGTGGCAGTGTATCCAAGCAGATGTCCAACATGTAAACCAGCTCCACTACAACAACAAAAAAGCACAAACCATAATCTAAATTTCATCGTAATTCTCAATATGAATCGAAAAATTAAATAATCGAAGTAACTACAATTCAAAACCTAGGGTAAGGGAACATATCAAGAATGTAATATTTAGGTTTTGACATATCGATATCATCATCGGGGGTTCTGAAAGTGCAGTGTTGCTCCCAAAACCGCTGCCACTTGGGTTCAATTTCATGGAAAGGATAAGCTCTAGGAAGAGAGATTAAGAAAGAACAACAAAATCAGAAAGATCTAACCCATATCTACATATCTCAACGAATGACCAGACCGTTCAACATCAACAACGTGAATCATCAGTTCTAAAAAACGCAAGCAACATCATCATCAGTTCCCAAATGGTGAATCATCACCGCCACCACCGTTATCGAATCAGAAGGAGAGAAGATGAAGTCGAGGTTGAGATCGCCGGAGAAGATGAAGAGAGCCGCCACCGCTCTTGAGATTGAGAGAAGGAGACGAAAAGGATGAGTCGTCGTTGTGATTTGATCGGAGAAAACGGCGGAGGGTGAGGATTTTATAGCGCTATTGCAGTTTCGATGGTTAGGGTTTTGTTGGAGAATGAATTGTGATGCTCCCAATATTTATAGACTATAAAAGTACACTGGAAATAGCTTCCCAATTGATGTCAAATGTAGTGAATCGATTCACTAATGTATTTGAAAACATCAAAAATTTGATGAGTCAAGAATTGGAAAGAAAAAACATTGATTTATGGAGGACTCGAGGATGATTGGAAGTGGAAGGGATGGATTCAGTTGTTGATGTCTTCAAGAACACATGTTTCCAAGCGTGCATATTTTCTTTTTGGGGGTGATGATTATTTGCTTGGCGAAGGTGAACCAACACAGCAATATATTCAATACAAAAGCCCAACAATTAAGAGAATGTAATCTAATAACAAATAATTAATAATTAATAATTATTTTAATAAGATTGATATAAATGGAAACCTTTCCTATAATAGAAATAACAAAAATAGAATACTCTCTAAAATGATGACACTTGGCAAACTTGCCAAAGTTCCCATCTAGCTTTTTTATTATGAATGATGGTCTTTGCTAAATTCGTAAAAATTAAAATTGAGTTGAATAATTTTTTTTATAAATGCTCATCTCCATACCAATGCCTTAGCTCCCCAACAATGTCGCGAATTATTTCACAAATCGTTTGTAAAAACAATGTCATTCCTAACCGTCCTAAGATTCCAACAAGTAGTCAACCACACCATTCCTTCTTTCTTTTTTAAGTAAACTAGATTAAAATACAAGTTTTTAGTCATAGTTTATAAAATATTTTTGCAAATAACTTCATGATAAAATATGATAAAATTTACATGAAAAGAAGCTGGAGGTATAAAAAATATTTTTCTTTAAAATTATTTACAAAGTCACACAAAATTTTGTAATTTTGGATTTGAAATATTTGTTAGTTGATTTAGAACTTATAGATATTATTTTTATATATTTATTTTTGTAAATACTGATATATTAACTGAGAAAATAAAAAAATTATTTTGTAATAAAACTTCAAATAGATGTATAAAAATAATACCAATGCATGTCAAATTAATTAAGGAAATAAAGAAAAATAATTAAAAATAATTCTATAATCAATAATCATATTGATCTAGAATTACAAATAGAAATTGAGCTAATCCTAGTTATTCACTTGGAAATTAAGATTTGAGTAAAGATAACAACTCAAATGAGGGACATAATAAGTATTTTTGAAAACACCTAAACTTGTTCAAAATCATTGACACAAGATATTAAAGACCAAATTTTAGATTTTGACAATATATCAATTACACTTTGCGACTACTGAAATTTGAACTTTGAAAGAGTGTTTGGATTAGAAATACCCTAATTTAACAATAAGAATTAATGAAGATGGATGTTGCTTACATGTATCTTAGATTTGGAATTTTGTAGATCAATTGGAATTTAGTTTGCAAGCCTAAAAGTAAAGGGAATTTAGGTGTTAAGGGTCTTTGGCTATTTAATCTAGCTCTTTTGACTAAATGGAGATGAATGTTTCTTACATGTACCTTAGATTTGTGGAAGGATATTTTTGGAGGTAGGTATTGTTCTTAAGTTGTTTTCTCTCTTCGAGAGAGACAACTTTGGGGTTTTGTTTTTCTTCTACTTGGTTGAAATGTGTGTCTCTCTTTGGGTGTAAGGAAAATGACCATTTAGACTAGTTTGCTACTCGTATCCTTAGGAAAGCTGGTTCGGGTCTCCATACCTCCTTTTGGAATGAACCTTGGTTGAGTCTCATTCTCTTTAAAGGATATGATTTCTAGTCTAACTTTTAACCTCATTCAATCAAATGCTTTGGTAGGAGATATCATTACGATAATCTTCTCTCTGCTCAAAAGTGTTATTCTTTCTCCTATAGAGACAAGTGGGTTTAGGGGCATACGATAGAGGGTTGTTTCCTTGTTGTTTGTGCTTACCTTATTCAATTTGATGACCACTCGCTGTCTATTACAGTTGAGAACCAAATTTTCCCCTATAGAGAAAACCTATATAGAAAGAGGGTGATTTATGATCCAAGTGGTATCGATTGTCCTTTTCGTGGAGAGTCGTTTGAATTAGTGTACAATCTTTTTGTCACTTCTGAGCTAACCCTTTTGTGTGGTATGAGATCTTTCTTTGGATGGGTTGGCAGACAGGGGCGGATCTATTAAGAAGCTGGGGGTGCCATAGCACCCCTCACATTTTTATATAGATTTTATTTTAGACATTTATGTAACTGTGTTTGCATCTGGTGCAGTGGTATGTATAATAATTTTGGTAATATGTTCTTGTGTTCAATTCTTTGTGACACCTTTTTTTAGTATTATCATTCAAAAAAACTGATCATGTCAAGACTTCAACCTTAATCTAAGGGATGAGTTAAAAGTAACTTAACTACTAAACAAAATTTAACTTATGTGACTTATCTGAAACAATTTTAACATATCCCATATTTTTATGGCACCCCCAAGAAACGTTTTCAAGAACCGCCACTGTTAGCAGATGATTCTTCCTATTGATCATAAGTGTCCATTTAGTCTTTTATTGCTTTAGGTGGTAGGACAAATCTATGAATGGTTTTATTTTGATTTAACATACAATAGTATGGACTATATGGAGAACCCATAATATTATCATCTTTAAAGTGTTACAAATTTGTAAAAGAGATGGAGGATAATAGTGTCTTTTTGGCCTTAAAATAGTTTATAGGTAGGCGGGGGTGAACTTATGCATGTATTCTAACTAATTTAAGAAATGTATCCTCTGTCTTAATCAATAGTTGATCAAGTATTTGTCTTGGTTTGATTTTGGTGTGTAGTTTTGTAGTTCTTTTAGTGGAGTCTGATCTATTAATGGTTATTCTAGTGATATGAGTTGTAGTCTTATCTTATCAGTTGGTCTTTACCTACTCAGAAACTCTTCTTGCCTGATTTAGCTTGTTTGTGTTTTTTCGTTTGTTGTGTTGTTTTGATGTTGTTTTCCTATTGAATACTTATTTGTATTATTCGTAATTCTCTTAAGTGTTTCTTATATTTTACGAATATTTATATCTTAATGATTTTTTTTTATTAAAACTTTAACTTTTTTTGAGAATGTGATCAAACTTAAATTTGTATTAAGAGAGAGTATGTCATTTTTAGTTTTTTTAAATAAAAAAAAAGAGAATCGATTTCTTTCGATTAAATGAAAAGTATTTTGAAAATAACATACAGTTTGTTTTAATTTAAGACAAGGATATCCAGTCATATGATTCTCATTGGTTCAAGTCGATAATAGGATAACACTTTTGTAATAAAGACGCATCAATAATATGATTTTTGGTCAGCATGCACCACATAGTACGTCATTTAAATTCCCTTTGTGTAAGCCAAACATCAAATTATAGAAAAGTCAAATGACATCAACATGATCAAACCTTATTCAACACCTATGGTTTCCATCATTTTTATGACAAAATCATATCTTGTGGACCCCAATCATAACACTTAACACATGATCACGTTTTGCACTTAACCTACGGCTCAGGCTAGGGTGAGAGACCTGTTTAGGTCTCTCACCGTGAGAGACTTCAATTTTTTATTTTTTTTGGTTTTAAATGATTTTCTGCCATTGGATTGAATTGGGGTACCGTTAGATTGCTTCAGATTGCATAGCAGTAAAATACACTCTCACACACAATAACACTCCTTATACTATTTGACTATTTGTTTTTTAATTTGTACTTTAAACTGATATGACAGCTTTTTTAAAATGATTGAATTTATTAAAAGCATAAAAACAATATATATTTCCATTAGAGTAGAATTTTTATTATAATGCATTTGGCAGCTTTGTTATATAAACAATTTTCAAGCATAAAGAATTTATTATATATTAGAATAAATTTTACGTTAAATTATTTTAAAAAATGGTTTAATTAATTTGTTTGCATTACAATAAATTTTCATATTAATTAATTTGATAGCTTTGTTATATAAACAAATTTTTTATTTATATAAATAATTTTTTAATTAAATCACATAGATACATGTTTCACAATTTTCACCATTCATTAATTTGCTTATGTTATAATGTATTTTAATTCGACAATTTACAAAAAAAAAATTATATCAATTAAAAGAAAATATTAAATTTAAATAGAAATTTAAATCATTATTGATAAAAAAACTATTATTTTAAATTATGTGTGAACCATGTCAGACAATCGATTGACGATGTCCGACTATCTGTGAACCACTTCTGGATACACTGATGATAGTCAACTATGTGTGAACCATGTCATGGAGTCAACACATGATTATCAACTATGTGTTAACCATGTTATAGATGAACTGATGATGATGAACTATGTGTGAACCATGTCACGGAGTCAACTGATGATGGTCAACGATGTGTGAAGCATGTAACAGATGAACCGATGATGGTCAGCTATGTGTTAACCATGTAAAGGAGTCAACTGGTGATGGTTAAATATGTGTGAACCATGTTACAGATGAACTGATGATGGTCAACTATGTTTTACCATGTCAGGGTGTCAACTGATGATGGTCAACAATGTGTGAAGCATGTTACCGATGAATTGATGATGGTAAACTATGTGTGAACCATGTCAGAGAGTCAGCTGATGATTATCAACTATGTGTGAAGCATGTTACAGATGAACTGATGATGGTAAACTATGTGTGAACCATGTCAATGAGTCAACCGATGATGGTCAACTATGTGTTAACCATGTTACAGATGAGCTGATGATGGTCAACTATGTGTGAACCATGTCAGAGAGTCAACTAATGATGGTCAACTATGTGTGATCCATGTTACAAATGAACCAATGATGGTAAACTATGTGTGAACCATGTCAAAGAGTCAGCCGGTGACGGTCAACTATGTGTGAATCATGTTACAGATGAACTGGTGATGGTAAACTATGTGTGAACCATTTTCAAGGAGTTAACTGATGATGGTCAACTATGTGTGAAGCATGTTACAGACGAATTGATGATGGTAAACTATGTGTGAACCATGCCAGGGAGTCAACTGATGATGGTCAACTGTGTGTGAACCATGTTACAGATGAACTAATGATGGTAAACTATATGTGAACCATGTCAGGGAGTCAACTGATGATGGTCAACCATGTTACAGATGATCTGATCATGGTAAATTACGTGTTAACCACGTCGAGGAGTCGACTGATGATGGTAAACTATGTGTTGACCATCTCAGGGAATCAACTAATGATGGTCAACTATGTGTGAACCATGTTACAGATGAACTGATGATGGTAAACTATGTGAGAACCATGTCAGGGAGTCAACAGATGATGGTCAACTATGTGTGATCCATGTTACAGAAGAACTAATGATGATAAACTATGTTTGAACCATGTCAGAGAGTCAACTGATGATGGTCAACTATGTGTGAAGCATGTTACACATGAACTAATGATGGTAAACAATGTGTGAACCATGTCAGGGAGTCAACAGATAATGGTCACCTATGTGTGAAGCATGTTACAGATGAACTTATGATGGTCAACTATGTGTCAACCATGTAAGGGAGTCAACTGATAATGGTAAACTATGTATGAACCATGTTATAAATGAATTAATGATGGTAAACTATGTGTGAACCATGCGAGGGAGTCAACTGATGATTGTCAACTGTGTGTGAACCATGTTATAGATGAAATAATGATGGTAAACTATGTATGAACCATGTCAGGGAGTCAACTGAAGATGGTCAACCATGTTACAGATGAACTGATAATGGTAAATTATGTGTTAACCATGTCGAGGAGTCGACTGATGATGGTGAACTATGTGTTGACCATCTCAGGGAATCAACTGATGATGGTGAACTATGTGTGAACCATGTTACAGATGAACTGATGATGGTAAACCATGTATGAACAATATCAGAGAGTCAACTGATGATGGTAAACCATGTGTGAACTATGTCAGGGAGTCAACTGATGATGTCGAACTATGTGTGAACCATGTCAGGGATTCAACTGATGATGTCGAACTATGTGAGAAACATGTCAGGGAGTCAACTGATGATGTCGAACTATGTGTGAACCATGTCAGGGATTTAACTGATGATGTCGAACTATATTTAAAACATGTTAGGGATTCAACTGATGATGTCGAACTATGTGTGAACCATGTCAGGGATTCAACTGATGATGTCGAACTATGTGTGAAA
This sequence comes from Vicia villosa, assembly GCF_029867415.1. Classification (NCBI taxonomy): domain Eukaryota; kingdom Viridiplantae; phylum Streptophyta; class Magnoliopsida; order Fabales; family Fabaceae; genus Vicia; species Vicia villosa. The sequence goes on from NC_081181.1 coordinate 206,322,566, forward strand.
CATGTCAGAGATTCAACTGATGATGTCGAACTATGTGTGAACCATGTAAGGGATTTAACTGATGATGTCGAACTATGTGTCTACCATGTCAGGGATTCAACTGATGATGTCGAACTATGTGTCTACTATGTTAGGGATTCAACTGATTATGTCGAACTATGTGTGATCCATGTCAGGGATTCAACTGATGATGTTGAACTATGTGTGATCCATGTCAGGGATTCAACTGATGACGTCGAACTATGTGTGGAATATGTCAGGAATTCAATTGATGATGGTAAACCATGTGTGAACTATGTCAGGGATTAAACTAATGATGTCGAACTATGTGTGAACCATGTCAGGGATTCAACTGATGATGTCGAACTATGTGAGAAACATGTCCGGGATTCAACTGATGATGTCGAACTATGTGAGAAACATGTCAGGGATTAAACTGATGATGTCGAACTATGTGTGAACCATATCAGGGATTCTACTGATGATGTCGAACTATGTGTGAAACATGTCAGGGAGTCAACTGATGATGTCGAACTATGTGTGAACCATATCAGGGATTCAACTGATGATGTCGAACTATATCTGAAACATGCCAGGGAGTCAACTGATGATGTCGAACTATGTGTGAACCATGTCAGGGATTTAACTGATGATGTCAAACTATGTGTGAACCATGTCAAGGATTCAACTGATGATGTCGAACTATGTGTCTACTATGTCAGAGATTCAATTGATGATGTCGAACTATGTGTGAAACATGTCATGGATACAACTGATGATGTCGAACTATGTGTGAAACATGTCAGGGATTCAACTGATGATGTCGAACTATTTGTGATCCATGTCAGGGATTCAACTGATGATGTTGAACTATGTGTGAAACATGTGAGGGATTCAACTGATGATGTCCAACTATTTGTCTACCATGTCAGGGATTGAACTAATGATGGTAAACTATGTGTGAACCATGTCAGGGATTCAACTGATGATGGTAAACTATGTGTGAACCATGTCAGAGATTCAACTGATGATGTCTAACTATGTCCGAACCATGTTAGGGATTCAACTCATGATGTTTAACTATGTGTGAACCATGTCAGGGATTCAACTGATGATGTCGCACTATGTGTGATCCATGTCAGGGACTCAACTGATGATGGTAAACTATGTGTGAACCATGTCAGGGATTCAACTGATGATGGTAAACTATGTGTGAACCATGTCAGGGATTCAACTGATGATGTCGAACTATGTGTGAAACATGTGAGGGATTCAACTAATGATGTCCAACTATGTGTCTACCATGTCAGGGATTCAACACATGATGGTAAACTATGTGTGAACCATGTCAGGGATTCAACTGATGATGGTAAACTATGTGTGAACCATGTCAGAGATTCAACTGATGATGTCTAACTATGTCCGAACCATGTTAGGGATTCAACTCATGATGTTTAACTATGTGTGAACCATGTCAGGGATTCAACTGATGATGTCGCACTATGTGTGATCCATGTCAGGGACTCAACTGATGATGGTAAACTATGTGTGAACCATGTCAGGGATTCAACTGACGAAGGTAAACAATGTGTGGAGCATGTCAGGGATTCAACTGACGATGGTAAACTATGTGTGAACCATGTCAGGGATTCAACTGATGATGTCGAACTATGTGTGATCCATGTCAGGGATTCAACTGACGATGGTAAACTATGTGTAAACCATGTCAGGGATTCAACTGATGATGTCGAACTATGTGTAAACCATGTCAGAGATTCGACTGATTATGTCGAACTATGTGTGAACCATGTCAGGGATTCAACTAATGATGTCGCACTATGTGTGATCCATGTCAAGGATTCAACTAATGATGTCCAACTATGTGTGAACCATGTCATGGATTCAATAGATGATGGTAAACTATGTGTGAACCATGTCAGGGATTCAACTGATGATGTCGAACTATGTGTGAACCATGTCAGGGATTCAACTGATGATGTCGCACTATGTGTGATCCATGTCAGGGACTCAACTGATGATGGTAAACTATGTGTGAACCATGTCAGGGATTCAACTGATGATGGTAAACTATGTGTGAACCATGTCAGGGATTCAACTGATGATGGTTAACTATGTGGTATCCATGTCAGGGATTCAACTGATGATGTCTAACCATGTGTGGAACATGTCAGGGATTCAACTGACGATGGTAAACTATGTGTGATCCATGTCAGGGATTCAACTGATGATGTCGAACTATGTGTGATCCATGTCAGGGATTCAACTGACGATGGTGAACTATGTGTGATCCATGTAAGGGATTCAACTGATGATGTCGAACTATGTGGGATCCATGTCAGGGATTCAACTGATGATGTCTAACCATGTGTGGAACATGTCAGGGATTCAACTGACGATGGTAAACTATGTGTGATCCATGTCAGAGATTCAACTGATGATGTCGAACTATGTGTGATCCATGTCAGGGATTCAATTGACGATGGTAAACTATTTATGATCCATGTCGGGGATTCAACTGATGATGTCTAACCATGTGTGGAACATGTCAGGGATTCAACTGAAGATGGTAAACTATGTGTGATCCATGTAAGGGATTCAACTGATGATGTCTAACCATGTGTGGAACATGTAAGGGATTCAACTGATGATGTCGAACTATGTGTGATCCATGTCATGGATTCGACTGACGATGTCCAACTATGTGTGATCCATGTCAGGGATTCAACTAATGATGGTAAACTATGTGTGGAACATGTCAGGGATTCAACTGATGATGTCTAACTATGTGTGATCCATGTCAGGGATTCAACTGATGATGTCTAACCATGTGTGGAACATGTCAGGGATTCAACTGACGATGGTAAACTATGTGTGATCCATGTCAGGGATTCAACTGATGATGTCTAACCATGTGTGGAACATGTAAGGGATTCAATTGATGATGTTGAACTATGTGTGATCCATGTCAGGGATTCAACTGACGATGGTAAACTATGTGTGATCCATGTCAGGGATTCAACTGATGATGGTAAACTATGTGTGAACCATGTCAGGGATTCAACTGATGATGGTAAACTATGTGTGATCCATGTCAGGGATTCAACTGATGATGTCAAACTATGTGTGATCCATGTCACGGATTCAACTGACGATGGTAAACTATGTATGGAACATGTCAGGGATTCAACTGATGATGGGAAACTATGTGTGATCCATGTCAGGGATTCAATTGATGATGTCTAACCATGTATGGAACATGTCAAGGATTCAACTGGCAATGGTAAACTATGTGTGATCCATGTCAGGGATTCAACTGATGATGTCTAACCATGTGTGGAACATGTCAGGGATTCAACTGACGATGGTAAACTATGTGTGATCCATGTCAGGGATTCATTTGACGATGGTAAACTATGTGTGGAACATGTCAGGGATTCAACTGACGATGGTAAACTATGTGTGATCCATGTCAGGGATTCAACTGATGATGTCTAACCATGTGTGGAACATGTCAGGGATTCAACTGACGATGGTAAACTATGTGTGATCCATGTCAGGGATTCAACTGATGATGTCTAACTATGTGTGATCCATGTCAGGGATTCAACTGACGATGGTAAACTATGTGTGGAACATGTCAGGGATTCAACTGACGATGGTAAACTATGTGTGATCCATGTCAGGGATTCAACTGATGATGTCTAACCATGTGTGGAACATGTCAGGGATTCAACTGACGATGGTAAACTATGTGTGATCCATGTCAGGGATTCAACTGATGATGTCTAACCATGTGTGGAACATGTCAGGGATTCAACTGACGATGGTAAACTATGTGTGATCCATGTCAGGGATTCAACTGACGATGGTAAACTATGTGTGATCCATGTCAGGGATTCAACTGATGATGTCTAACCATGTGTGGAACATGTAAGGGATTCAACTGATGATGTCGAACTATGTGTGATCCATGTCAGGGATTCAACTGACGATGGTAAACTATGTGTGATCCATGTCAGGGATTCAACTGATGATGGTAAACTATGTGTGGAACATGTCAGGGATTCAACTGATGATGTCGAACTATGTGTGATCCATGTCAGGGATTCAACTGATGATGTCTAACCATGTGTGGAACATGTCAGGGATTCAACTGACGATGGTAAACTATGTGTGATCCATGTCAGGGATTCAATTGATGATGTCGAACCATGTGTGGAACATGTCAGGGATTCAACTGATGATGTCGAACTATGTGTGATCCATGTCAGGGATTCAACTGACGATGGTAAACTATGTGTGATCCTTGTCAGAGATTCAACTGGCGATGGTAAACTATGTTTGATCCATGTCAGGGATTCTACTGATGATGTCTAACCATGTGTGGAACATGTCAGACAATCGCTGATGAAGGTCCACTATGTGTGAACAATGTCAGAGATGCACTAACAATGGTCGACTATGTGTGTACTATGTCAGACAACCAACTGATGATGGTCGACTATGTGTGAACCATGTTAGGGATGCATAAAAGACATTCGACTATGCATAAAAGATCATATTTGAATTTTCTCGAAATTGATATTATTATTTTAAAGAAAAAATAAATTAATATTTCATCATTGATATTTTAAAGTGACTATTATTTTTGATAAAAATACATTTCAATTGAGATATTATTTATTAGACAGTTTAATTAAAATCTTCTTTAAAAATAATATGCATAAAAATTAACATTAAAATACTCCAAGAAATTTAATTTTGTCTTTTATATTTCAAGTTATTTGTTACTGATATATATATATATATATATATATATATATATATATATATATATATATATATATATATATATATATATATATATATATATATATATATATATATATATATATATATATATATATATATATATATATATATATATATATATATATATATATATATATATATATATATATATATATATATATATATATATATATAAATTTAATGAATTTAAAAAAAAATTGGAATTTTAGATGAAAATAAATTTCACATTTAGTTTTCTTTCCCTCGTAGATGCTAAAAGTTTTCCCACCTATTTTTTTTTTACTTTCCCTCTCATTCTAAAACTTTCCCTCCTATTTTTAGCTTAGATGAAAAAAATTAGTATATAAAAAAGATAATTTCTGAATTTTCTAAACCAGTCTCCACGTTCATTTTCTCTTTAATTTGATATCCTCATATTGTATGTTCTATTTTATCTTTCTCAAAGCCCCCCCTCCTTCAAAGAGCTATCTCTGTATCTCTCTGAACAATTTCACCTATTAGTGTCTACAATGGCCTTAGGTGTTCGGCAATTGAAGAAAGATTTAAATCCAAAAATTTATAACGAAGATATCCCCGACATATTTACGGCGGAGGTGTTCTTGAGGTACGCACCACATATTTTCTTTCTATTCTTAATTGCTATATAAATACCGTTTATATAGTTTTTTTGCGGAATTTTTCTTATGCATGCCAATTTCTTCTCAAGTTCATGATTTTGGAAAACATACCAGTATGCAATGGGAAAAATAAGCAATGGGAATATATGTTACCAACTATCAATTTCAAATGCTAATGTTCACTTGTTTAAATGATTAAAAGTGTGTTATTCTTCTAGTGTACTCTGCTTGTTACTTTTGCTTCATTGCTTAGGATACCTTAGCCTATGTATTGTACTATCCTCAAAAGCCATTTATGATTCTGTGGTGAAATTTGGAAATGAACAAGTTCTAAAATAATGATAATGGTAGATTCTCAAGAAAAAATAATGATAATATTAATGATACATTCACATGTACTTAATTCTATTTTTCATAAAAGCTTATGAATTATAAGGAAAATTATAGTGAAGTTAACTAGTTTTTTTTATTTACTTTTCATGTTTCAGGTTTTTCTTCTGTGTTTGTTAAGTGGCTGCAACATATATTAGTTCAACACAGTATGTTTTGTTCTCTGCATTTAAAATTTTCCAGTTAACAGACCTTTGGCATTATCACTCACTGTGAGTTTCAATGGTGTAAGTGCAACACTTTATACACTACCGGAAAATTCGACAAACTCTTCAATAAATCAGCTTTATCTTCTCCTAAACGCGTTTGTTCCTCTTCTCACTTTGTTCGCAGCATTACTTTCGATTCTTTGCCAACCACCTTTATCAGACACGCATTCTCTGTATGCTGCTCGTCAGAACTCGGTTATATTTCTAACGTTGAACATTTTAGTGGTTTTTACAAGAATTTATCACCTTGTCTTTACGTCATCAGCTTTTGATGAAGCTATGTCGAAGCTTTACTTTGGTGGAGCTCTTGTCCTTTTGATATATAAATTTGGTGAAGCTAACGTTGAATCTAATTATGATGTATAGATTCTATCTTTTTTAAAAGGCTTTAGTCAAAGTGATTCCTCTATTTGCTCATTTATAAAATCATGGTAGAAATCTTGCTTTATGGATTAAGTTCAAGATGGCTTTTTTTCCAACTTAAAATTCTGATGATATTTTGCTACTGTAATGCAGGTGGACAATATCAGCAAAGCTCTACACAAATGTGGGTACCAAATGGAAGATTTTTAGTAAACAAAGTGAAACAACCTGTCTCAAATAAGCCAGCCAGGAAGCACATTACTTCTATTACAATTGAGCCATGATACTCCTATTATAATTGAGCCATGATTTTTCAGTGCCGGAGAAATTCCATTATCGTCCACCCATGTACACCTATTTTGTGCGGCTAACATTTCCAAATCACCCCTCTCTTTTTTCTGTTTCGGTTTACACATATTCTGTAATATAAATTGAATTAAAATATTTATAAATATCCATTTTGGAGAATTCCTTGTGAACCTTTTCTTCTAGTCCTAGTCTCCAATTACATGTTTGAAGATAAAAGCAAGAGGTTGGCAAGACAGTACAAAATTTATGTATGTACGGATAGTCTGATATTGGTGTAATTACTTTTGTAAGGTTAATACAACACTTGTTTAATTTAACAACAATACATCTTAGTAATATTGAAATCAATTTTTCAAAGAAATGTAGAGTTTCACTGGTAAAAGAAAAAAAAAATTAAAGTCTGACGAATTCATCAAATGTTGGTTCTCCTAAGTATATGGCACGCCAAATTCATCATCAGTTGGATAGGTATTCTGCAGCTGCCTATGCAGCAGGATCGATTCCCTCTCCCCTTACTGAGAACAATTCTGAGCCATTTTTCTTATGCCAGAGAAGTATGTGTCTACGAGTTAAGTTACATGCCTCTTCATTCGTAGACATTCGTCGTCTTTTGCACGAGGTAGAAATGTAACTTCTGGTTCAAGAATAATAACACGGCTTCAAATATCTATCACCTGAAAGCCACAACAATGAAGAGCAAAAAAAATTTAGTCGAATGAGCAACCAAAACTTATGATTAATTATCATAAGCACAACATCTAGAGGTTTAAACACCAGTACTATTTCATTCGATAAAAAATATGTCATTAAATTGGAATGGTAAAACCAAATCTTATTTCAATCTCAGTTCAAAATGCATCTCTAATGATTTTCTTGACAGAAGGAAACAAAATATTTGGTGACGGCGAATTCCTCAACATATCTTTTCGGACTAGGATGATTGGACAAAATTTAAAATAATAATTAGCAGGAAACTTGAACAATCATAGAATCATGTACATATCTAACTCAAAGTATGCTTATTTGCAAATGACAAGTATGCTGCATATGCCCATATATGTTATTAGACATACTCAAGCTTCATTTTAAATGCTATTGTTGGTGACATATCTCCACTATATGCATATAAAAATTTATCAGATTCAATGAATGAATCATGGTGTTACGTGGCCTAGAGAAAGGCAGAAATATTGTATAGCTATCAAGTTAAAAGCAATTGTGTATGAAGCAAGTAGACATGTTATACAATCATTTTGCAAACACATCAAATAAAACACATTTTAAACAGGCCTAACATGACAGACAACACAGGTAACAAGAGTAGAAAGATTGGGGTAATAAATCAGTTACTTCTTGCAGACAAATAAAATATTCACTAAGATTAAGTACATAGATTTCTCAACCTTGCTCTTTTCAGGATCATCTGATCTCTTTTCATGAAGTTCCGAAAAAAAAGAAACCCATGTCCCTAAAAAGATAAAAACACCATTTTCCACATAAAACAACCAATTCCCTGGATCTGAGATAGCAATTATACAATAAAAGAAAGGTAAAAGATTTCATTACCTAATTTAATTCTTTCTCGTGTTCACAAATTCCTAATTTCCTACTGAAATTGAAACATGAAACCATTAATTTGATTGAAGAAATTAACAAAAAATAAAGAAAAATTGATGAGCCAGGTAGAATCTCACCCATTAATTTCACTTACATCGTAAGCTTTCATTACTTCATGCCCATCAACATCTCCACCATCCATCTTCGAATCGAGCTTTGAAAAATGAATTGGAAAGAAATCAGAAGTTAAAAAACCCTAAATAAGAAGCTAAAAATAGAAAAATGAAAAATGAGAAATTGGAAAGAAACGGGAAGGAATGACGAAACGAAAAGATTGTTTCGAGAAATTGAGAAGACTGTTAAAGAAAAATTGAGAACGAAACTGGGGAAGATGAAACAAAAATTAATAATTATAATAAATATTAATAAGTGATTTATTGGGTGGTGGAGAAATTATTAATAAGTGATTTATTGGGTGTGGAGAGATTTAGGATAACAATGGTGTATCTCATATCTAATGGCTCTTGTTCATTTGAAAAAAAAAAAAAAATCTCTCACGTGAGAGACCTAGGCACCTCTCGCACCATAGACGGCGCCCCTACCTACCAGCAAACAAATCAACGGCTTGATCTCATAAACAACACCTTAATTATTGTCCTACATTACTCATTGGTTTTCCTAATTCAAATACAAGTTTTAAAAATCTCATGATTATAGCTCTTATACTAATGGCTCTCATCACTTCTTTTTACATTTATGTTTGACAAACTAGTTTTTCTTTACAAAGTAACATTATTAGCTTTATAGTCTTGTTGATGAATGCTCTCTTAAAAAACGTTCAAATGGAAAAGTTATTTATTTAAAATGTTAAATTTTTTTTATTACATTGATATAATTTTTTTTTCTCCATACAATTTCATAATAATAATTATTAAAATATCGCACATACACTTTAAAGTTTAGAATTCAAACTTTAATAATATATTTAAGTAATACTGATATAAAGTCTTATTATTTTATATCTTTGAAGAGTGATTTAAGTCACTTATCAATATTTTCATTAGTTTTACTATAGCTTTCAATAAAAAATTTTAAATTCAATTTATATTTTAATTTATTTTATTTTAAAGTTTAATAACAATTTTGACTTTTCTATTTTATTTATTTACGAAATAATTTTTTTTTAAATTTAAATAATTTTCTTATTTTAAATAATTGCACTGCAAAGTAATGGCATATCTATTTTTTAAAGATATATAATTTATATATTTTATCTTTAAAATTTTTCAAAGGTTTTTTTTCCTCATGTTTTTGCATTGAAAATTCAAGACATGTCAATTTTTTAATAATGTATAATTTATACTTTTTATTTTCTAAATTCTATAAAAAAATTCTACAATGATTTTTAATGTTTAACAAATGATACATCATTTAAAAATAGATACATCAACAATTTTATGTGTAAAAATATATTTTAAAAAATTAAAATAGTTTGAATTTAAAATATAAATACTATTTTCGTGAATAAAATAAAATATATTGATGAAAATTATAATAAAATATTATTTTCAATTTTTTTATATTACATTTAAAGTTTTAACTAATTTAAGTAGAATTGATTTAAACATTGGAAAAGTTTTGATGCGCATTCACATAAGTCAAACACTTATCTAAAAGTTCAAATATTCACCCAAATAATTAAGAGACACGCCACATAGTCATCCAAAACCTTAAAATGATACGTGTAAAAATCATTTCACTTATAAAATGCTCAACCTTCATTTTTTCAAGCTATGTGAAACTTACAACGCACATTTGTTTCTCAACATTCTCCCCCTTAATTGTGTGTTTATCTATTATGTTACCCTCAAGTAGAAGCTCTTTCATTCATATTCTTGTACTGGCGTTTGCAAACACCCTTACTTGTCATGGGTGCTACAACAGGACGCGTTGTCTGACCACCACCATGTCAGGAAGACTTTTGTTACAATGAGTCAGTCCCTTACTCGAACCATCTACTCTGATACCACTGATGAGTCATCATGAGGGAGGAGCATTCACATTGGGTCAAACACTCACCTAAAGGTTAAAGACTCACTCAAACAATTGAGAGAGACACCTCATATTCACCCAAAACCTTAAGGTTATGAGTGAGTATGTGGTGTGTCTCTCACAAAGGTATGTTGCTCAAAAAAAAAATACCCCAAAGTTAAAAAAAATCCTTCATCATATTGTCTCCTCTGAATTGTTCTAACAGTGGTATCAGAGCCTTTGGTTCGAGTGAAGAGACCAGTTTACTTGTATCAAAATTTTCTATTATGTAAGAGGTGGTCCGTTGAAAAATGGCAACGACGGTACAAGTGTATGTGATAAAAAAGAACTTTCGCTTAAGTTCCGTGTTTGTTAGAAAAGTTGAGACTTTAGCATTTAGAAGTGTGAGAACTCACACACCTATTATATTAAAGATTTTGAATGAGTGTAGTGTGTCTCTCGTAAAGTGAGTTACTCATAAAAAGAAAACCCCAACATTTAAGTGTTTTTTCGTACAAATTAAAATATAATAAAATAACTAAAAGAAAAATAACAAATTTTATTAAACTAATTTTATCATTTATCGATGAGTTCCATCATTTATTAATGGAAAGTAAAATAATAATTTGAAAATAATATAATAATAATAATTAAAGGATAAAATTGAAAAAAATAAAAATAACAAATATGTATAAATTTAATTTGTGTTCTAAGGCGCATATTAAAAATATTTAAAACTAATTTTTTTTCCAAAAATTTAAATACTTACTTTTAATACAACTTTTATAAAAGTGTTCCGCAAAAATTGACTGCTTCCAGCACATGAAGACCATAATGATGATGAAGAGCGTGACACCATCCTATCATCATCAACAATGATACTCTTAACACGGTGTCGTTTCATTCAAGTTACAAATAATTAAACAAATTAACCACTAATTAAATATCATTATTAAATATCATTATTAAATATCATTATTAACCAAAGTAAGCTAATTAATCCAATTTCAAATTAGTACAAAACCATAATCATAATCACGCGTATATATAGCAGTATCCCCTACCATTTCTCAATTGCAGAATTCGAATCACAGAGAAAAAGAGAAAGAAAGAGACTTTTGAAGAATTCATCAATGGCAGTCAAACTTTACATCGTGTAAGTTTCTTTACACTTTCTTTATCTTATTTCTTAATCTCTGATTTGTTCTTTTCTTTGTTTGATTCTTGAATTTCAATTCAGTTAAGATCTTGGGAGTGTTTTGATTTTCTTTGATCTTTAAGGGAAAGAATTGTGCTGAATTTTTCTGATGAGTGATGATTGTATATTGCATTGGTTTTGATGTGTTTGGCTTGTTCTGCATTTTGTTTGGTTCTATTTGGAATCATCCTCTGCCACAAAAAGCACAATTTTGTAATTGTTGAAGTATTGATGATTTGCAATTTTGCACTAAATCAACATTTTAGTTTGGTTCAGATCGTCAAGAAAATCTGAATGTTGTTGTTAACTAGGGTAGTTTGTTTCAATGATAGTTCGTCCTTTCTTTTGCAATGTTCAAGATTGATCATGTAAGACAAGATCATATTCTCACAAAAATTGATCTTGATCTTTCAAATATGTATGTATGTTTAGTTCAGCCATGAAATTTTTGTTAAAATGTTTTATTGACTTTGGACCTGGTTGGATAAACAACTTATTTGCAGCTTATAGCTTCAGTGCTTATTAAAATAAGTGCTTATGAATAAGCTTGCATAAGGTATTATTACTCCTATAACAAAAGATAAAATAAATTTAAATTGTTTTTATATATGTTATACGGTGTTTTCATTAGCTATCTTGAAAATTTTATAAAAATAAATTAAAAAAAACTTATGAAAAATGTCATAAGTTGTTTTGATTAAGTCGATCAAAGAGTGTCACAAAACTTATGACAGTAGATAAACTCAAATAAGCTCATCCAATCATCCAAACATGCCCTTTGTCTAATTTCTTGGTAGCCTAACTTATAAGGATTATTTTTTCCTTTGACAGGTACTACTCCATGTATGGACATGTGGAGAAACTAGCAGAAGAGATAAAGAAAGGAGCTGCTTCTGTGGAAGGTGTTGAGCCCAAACTGTGGCAGGCATGTTTTTGTTCTACTAAATTTACATTTTCTTGCTGCATTACATTGTTAAATGTCACAAAATTGAGCAACATCAGTCCTTGAGCTAAGGCTCGTCGTCCATAGAGATGTATAAATCGGTTAATTAAGTGAAAGAATTGCTTGCCTAACACTGATTAAACTATTATTTAAGGTCAATAATTGGTTTTGAACTAAATGTTATTGTTCCTGCCATACAACTGTTACATGGTTAGTTCAATGTTCTGTTGGCCAAACTTAGTTAAACAATTATAGCATTAATGCTTATTATATAAGCTTTTATTATAACTACAGATAAAGTAAAATCTAATTATTTTTATATAAATTATTTTCTTAAGCTATTTTGTAGAGATTTTGGAATAAGTTGTAAACAAACAGTTGAGCATATGTTATGAGTTGTTTCTATAAGCTCTCTCAAACAATCTCGTAAGTGTTCATGTCACTAGTTTAGCTTGAATAAACCAATCCAAATAGACCCCAGATCATGTTGCTTTTGAGCTTTAAGATAATTCTCTTTTTAACCTCTGAATGCCAATTTTATTTCAAATCTTTATATATAATTGCAAAATGAAGGATGGTCTCTTGCCTTTTATCTCTGATTAATAGCTAACCTTACTTAATCTGTGAACAGGTACCTGAGATACTGCCAGAGGATGTGCTTGGTAAGATGAGTGCACCACCCAAGAGTGATGTACCAATCATCACCCCAAACGAACTCGCTGAAGCCGATGGGTTTGTGTTTGGCTTCCCAACAAGATTTGGAATGATGGCTGCTCAATTCAAAGCTTTTCTAGACGCTACTGGTGGTTTATGGAGAACACAACAGCTCGCAGGCAAGCCTGCCGGACTCTTCTACAGCACCGGTTCTCAAGGCGGAGGCCAAGAGACTACAGCGTAAGAGCATCTGTCTCATTATTTGGTTTCTAAGATCCTACATGATTAAACAACTTATATTAGTGTTTATATAATAGTAATAGCTTATAATCCATACCATAAGATAAAATATAATCAAACTGTTTTCATATACGTTTATCAGCTGTTGTCATAAGCTATCCTGAAATATTTATTGAAATAAGTTGAAAACATTTTATATACATGTCATCACGTATTTCAATAAGCTCTTACAAGTACTTATATTAGTAATCCAAACAGACCCTTACTCCATTACCTTGATAACAGATAGTGATGTTTTACAATTTGTGGAATCCTATATGTTACAGGCTTACTGCTATTACTCAGCTGGTTCATCATGGAATGATATTTGTTCCAATTGGGTACACATTTGGAGCCGGCATGTTCGAGATGGAGAAAGTGAAAGGTGGAAGTCCATATGGTGCAGGAACATATGCCGGCGACGGCTCAAGGCAGCCGAGTGAACTTGAATTGGAGCAAGCATTCCATCAAGGGAAATACCTTGCCACCATCACAAAGAAACTAAAGGAAGCTGCATAATGTTGATTTCATATATAGACAAATATCTTAAACTACACCAAAATATTGTTTGAAAAATGTTACCTTTTACCATTTTTTAGACATGGAATATTTTTTTCTTCTCCCAATTTTCAGAAAGTATTTGTATGTGTGTTACAGGATGTTTAAATTTGTTGAATGGTAAAAGTTTGTTTGTCTTGTTTGTTCTTGTTAGATTGGGAAAATACTTGTTCCCTTCTTTGTATTCCATCTATAAAACGTTAATTCCAATATTATATAATAATTGTTTTTAGTTAGTTCGGGTTAGTATTGTTTATTTTTCTGTTTTGAGTTTTGGTCCTTTTGGGCTTTATGTTTTTTTACCTTCTTGTATAGGGTGTTTTTCAATTTACTCCTTACATTTTTTAGTGGCTCTTCAAAAATCTCATTTTACTACGTGAAATATAATAGATTGCGATCACAGGTTCTTCAACTTTGTCAAGCCTCCTTGATTACGACGGGACTATCAACGTAAGAGAGGGCACGAGAATGCAAGGGAAATGAGGTGAAGGAAAATGAGGTGACCAGGTGAGTAGAATAATGGGAAGGAGGTAATGTTGGAGGTGTGCTTTCAATTTCAATCTGATTCGTCTCATTTCTTCAATTTTGAATTCCATTCTTATTTTTACATAAAATCTTTTTTAACAAAAAATATATATTACATACAATAAAAGAAATGACAACTAAAAGACCCACTAAAGTACAAACACGAAGTGGTCAAACTCACGTGTTCTAGAGAGAGACTCTCCTACTTCTCTCTAAAACTTATCGTGTCCCCCCCTCTTATCCTTTAGGGTTTAAGAGTTTCTCTCTCACTTTTGAGTATACTCCCAGATTCTTCTGGTATATCCACCACCCACTGTGGTTCTCAAGCTCTTTAAAGCCCTTTATTCTCTGTTCCGATTTATTCGTTGTTCTGTTCTCAATATGGACAAATGGAAATCAATCGAACTCTCAAAAGAAGAAGAAGAAGGCATTACGGCGGATGTCAGCGAAGTGTGCGAAGGAGAAGTCTTCCAAAGGACCTTAGCGGGCAGACTTTGGACGGATAATAGTTTTAATTCCAAGGCGTTCACCAGCACAATGTTGGGGGCTTGGAAGCTCAAGAACCCCGTTGAAGTGCAGGAACTAAACAAAAATTTGTTCCTTTTTCGTTTCGCGACAAGGAGGAATCTTGAGAACATACTCAAAACTGGTCCTTGGAGCTTTGATAGGAACTTGTTGGTTCTCAGCAGAATAACAGGCGAAGAACAACCTTCTGATTTGAGCATGCATTATGGTACCTTCTGGGTTCGTGTGTATGAACTTCCATTAATGCTTAGATCTGAGGTTATGGCGAAGAAACTAGGGGGTATTCTAGGAACATTTGAGGAACTTGACACAAAGGAGGCTCACCGCAATGGACGATTTTTGAGGATAAAGGTTACCATCGACTTAAATAAACCACTAAAGAGGGGAACAGTGGTGAGATTTAAGGAGAAAAACCTGCGAGTGCACTTCAAATATGAACGACTACCAACATTCTGTTTTGTGTGTGGGAAGTTAGGGCACCAAATCAAAGATTGCGAGTCTGTGGGAGACTTGAGCGAAGAAGGATTTGAAGATATCGAAGAACAAGATCTCGCCTTTGGTACCTGGTTGCGAGCCTCCCCTCTTCCGAAGATCCAAGAAGAAGCTAAGCGGAAGGACTCCACATCTAGCTCTTGTAGTAAGAACCTGTTTAACATCTCTTCAAGCCAAAGCAGATGTGAAACAAAAGGTAGGAGCAAGGACAAGGAAGAAGGAGAAGTGGAACAAAAACAAGGGAGAGTCCTAACGGTGGAGAAAGGGGAAAAACCCGAGGTTAACAAAGAAAGTAGTAAAGGGATACAAGCGCAAGTGAATAAGACTAAACAGAACGACCCGAACACTGGTAAAGCACAGCTTGAGATAGAGGAGATGGCAGAATCGTTAGGAGCGGTGGACATATCTAATACAGGAACGGGTAGTAAGGAGAATTTGGGAGAAAGCAAAAGCAAACGCCGCAAGTGGATACGACGCCAAAATGCGAGAAAGGCGGCAACATCAAAGACTATAGAGAAGGAGGTGGAGTGTGGGAAGAGGAACCTGGTGGAAGTGATGATTCTGGATGGCACTTTGGAGTCATTTGGGAAAGGGGAGAAGAAACTCAAGGGCCAGGAGAAGGATGGAGATACAAACAACAACGTACCAGAGGTGGTGTTGGAAACCCAACACCGCCTACAACAATGAAAATGGTGAGTTGGAACTGCCGGGGATTGGGGAGTCCTCGCGCAGTTCGAGCCTTGCTGAGGCTCATTAGAAGCGAAAACCCCGACTTGGTTTTCTTGATGGAAACCAGATTGAAGCAACAAGAGAGTCATATGATAAGAAGGAGAACTGAGATTTCTGGTAGTTTAGCTGTGGATTGTACCGGAATGGGGCGGGATAGGGCAGGTGGTTTATGGATTCTTTGGAAGGATCACGTGAATGTGAACATCACGTCCTATTCTGCAAATCACATTAGCGGGCATGTGGCGGACGAGATGGAGACGCAGGGGTGGGATTTCAATGGAGTCTACGGATTCCCTAAGGAGCAGAACAAAAAGGAAACATGGGCTCTACTTCAACGCCTAATCAGTAAGGGGGGAGAAACCTCTATCAGCTTTGGAGACTTCAATGACGTTTTAGCGGAAAAGGAAAAGAAAGGAGGTAACACTAGATCATCATCTCAAATGTCATGGGGAAGACAGACTGTGGAGGCATGTGGTCTTGTTGATGTTGGTTTCGAGGGCTACCCGTTTACCTGGTCCAATGGGAGAAGTGGAGCAGAAAATATACAATGCAGGCTTGATAGAGTATTAGCATCGAATAGTTTCATTAACAGGTTCAACCCAATGAGAGTTACACATCTGCCCAGATTTGATTCCGATCATTCCGCTATCAGAATTGATTTGGAGGCAGATTCTGGGGAAAGCGAGAGGAGAAGAATCTACCAATTCAAGTTTGAGGAGAACTGGAGTAGAGATCCGGAGTGTGAAGAAGTGATTAGGAGTATTTGGCAGGGTAGTTCGATGAATGTAACGGGGAAATTAAATGAGATGAGAAGGTTGAGTGACCACTTCAAAGCATACAGAGTCGGGGCAGTGCGTAAGGAGCTGCATAGAATTGAAAACAAGCTTAAAGAAGACAGCAGATGGGATGCAAGTGAAGAATCGATTAGTCAATACAAAGCTATGGAGAAACAAAGAGATAAGCTATTGAGAATCGAAGAAGTCGCGTGGAGACAAAAAAGTAGAGCTTTATGGTTGGCACATGGAGATAAAAACAACAAATTCTTTCATAAAAAAGCTGAGCAAAGAAAGAAAACAAACAAGATCTCTAAGCTGAAGGATGATCATGGAAATTGGTGGAGAGGGGAGGGAAACTGTGAGAGACTGTTAACAACATATTTTGAGGATCTTTTCTCATCTTCCAACCCAAGTGAGATTGAGGAGGTATGTAGTGTGGTTGGTAACAAGTTAACCCAGGATCATAGAAGATGGTGTGAAACCCCCCTCACGGCGCAGGAGGTTAAAGAAGCTTTGTCCCAAATGCACCCCTTAAAAGCCCCCGGTCCAGACGGCTTGCCGGCACTTTTCTACCAGAAGTATTGGAATATTGTGGGGAGAGAGGTAAGTAATTATGTGCTGGAGGTCCTGAACAATGGGAGAGATCCAAGTAGCATTAACAGCACGAATATTGCTTTGATCCCTAAGGGGAAGAATCCATCCGTACCGAAGGATTTCAGGCCAATCAGTCTCTGTAACGTAGTGATGAAATTGGTAACAAAGGCTATTGCGAATAGAATCAAAGTGATCCTTCCAGAGGTGATTGATGAGGAGCAAAGTGCATTCATACAAGGTCGGCTGATTACTGACAATGCGTTGATAGCACTAGAAGGGTTCCACTGGTTAAAGAAGAAAGTGAAAGGTAAACGGGGGTATATGGCACTCAAGCTGGATATGTCGAAGGCGTACGATAGATTGGAGTGGGAGTTTATAATTCAAGTTCTATATTCCATGGGGTTCCCTCCACAATTAACAAGCCTCATTGGAAGATGCATATCAACTGTCTCCTATCGGGTTCTTCTCAATGGCCAACCGTGTCGAAGTTTCACACCAAGCAGGGGTCTCCGTCAAGGAGACCCTCTCTCACCATATTTGTTTGTTCTTTGTGCAGATGTACTATCGGGGCTTCTGAAGCGGGCGGTGGCGGAAGGGAAAATACATGGGCTGAAGATTGCGCAGAAGGCACCCAGCATTTCACATCTTTTCTTTGCAGATGACTCCCTCTTATTTGCTAGAGCAAACCTCACTGAAGCCTCATGTATCCTGGAAATCCTGAAGAAGTATCAAAGCAGTTCTGGGCAAGTGGTAAACTTAGATAAGTCCGAGGCTTCCTTTAGTCGAAATGTAAATGAAGAAGTCACAAATTTGATCCGATCCAGGATGGGAGTTAAGACAGTGGAAAGCCACACCAAGTACTTAGGATTGCCGGTTATTTTCGGGAGATCTAAAAAAGAGGTATTCGCCATGATGGTTGAAAGAGTTTGGAAAAAAGTAAAAGGGTGGAAGGAGAAGTTTCTGTCCCGATCCGGAAAGGAAGTTTTAATCAAAGCGGTTGCTCAAGCAATTCCCAGCTACATTATGAGCTGCTACAAATTACCGGAAGCGATATGTGATGAAATCGAAAGTATCATTGCGAAGTTCTGGTGGGGCTCGAGGAATGGCGAAAGAAAGCTTCATTGGATGAGTTGGGAGAAATTGGCCAGATCAAAAGGCGATGGAGGATTGGGTTTCAGGGGGATAAGTGCTTTTAACACCAGCTTATTGGGAAAACAATTCTGGAGACTCGCAAACAACAATACCTCTCTGGTGAAGAAAGTTTTTCAAGGAAAATATTTCCCTAGATCCCACATTGAGTCATGCTCCAAGGGTTACTCTCCAAGCTTTGCATGGAGGAGTATACTTAGTGCTAAGAATCTGGTTCAGCTGGGATCTCGTTGGCGCATAGGTAACGGGGAGAAAGTAAAAGTCTTTGAAGACAGGTGGATTCCGTGTAACCCAGGTTTTAAGGCGCTATCGAAGGGTAGATTTTTGGGAAGGGACTGCAAAGTCAGTGAGCTAATTGACCATGAAGGTGGCTGCTGGAATAGGGAATTAGTTGAATTATATTTCGATCCTCCGGAAATCTCCTCTATTTTAAGTATTCCACTGTCAATGCAGAATGTAGAAGACGATCTGATATGGCATTACGAGAAAGACGGGGAGTACTCGGTGAAAACAGCATACCATTTGTGCAGGCAGGAAAAAGCTAGCAAACAACCTGGCCCATCCAATGTGAACAACAAAAAACTGTGGCAACTTATCTGGAAAGCTCCTGTCAGTAATAAAGTGAGCAATTTCATTTGGAGAGCTGCCAAGAATATACTACCCACTAGAGGGAACCTGATGAAAAAAGGTATGCTTATTGACCCCTCATGCCCATTCTGTGATATGAAGATGGAAACTGTTGAACATATTATGTTAAACTGTGTGTTTGCGAGACAAACTTTCCTATCCTCCGTCTTAGGGATTCGTTTGAAAGATGACCCTGATTTGCTTCCTTGGCTGGAAAGTGCTCTGGCGGGAAAGGATAAATGGGCAGTGCAGTTAGTTTGTTCCGTGTTGTATAATCTATGGCGTGCGAGGAATCTCATAGTTTTTCAGTCTAAAAAGCTTTCTCCCATAGAAGTAGCGAGGTCAGCGCTTGATTTTGCGGCGGAATTTAACAAATGGAACCCGGAGGTTTGTATAAAGAATAAAATTCCAGATTGTGTTGGCAAAAAGGAGCAGGAAGTATGCGAGATCCAAGTGGATGCAGGTGTTTTTGAAGATGGTTTTATAGCCTTTGGATGCATTATCAGAGATGGGGAAAAGACCGTTCTCTCCGCGTGCAAAAAGGAGTTGAGGAGTACTGATGTGGCACTGGCTGAAACCTTGGCAATAAGGTGGAGCCTGCAGCTAGCAAGAAATACTAAGTGTGAGAAGATTCTAGTGCAGTCGGACAGCTCAGTAGCGGTCGATTGTATAAATCGCATTTTGAAATTAGCGGTTCTAGAACCAATTGCTGACGATTGTCGAGTTTTATGTTCTAGTTTTAGAATGGCTTCTGTTATTTTTGTTCCTAGATCACAAAACATGGATGCTCATAATCTTGTTAGACTTGGACATAGGGAAGGAGATGGCTTGTGGGAGGATGCCTATCCTGTCATGCTCTCTGATGAGAGAGGACCTGTATCAGACTATGTTTCTGTTTCTGTTTGAATGAAATCTCTTTTTCCATCAAAAAAAAAAGTACAAACACGATAACACTTAGTCATAAGATGTACCAATTTAATTGCCATAAAAAAAACAACAATCAATAAAAAATTATAACCAATACCAAAAGAGAAACCTCAAATGGAGAAATAGATAAAATCAGAGAGAAACCTCAAATGCGAAACCTCAAATGCAAAAATATGTTGGAACAAAAGGACCTCAAATGTAGAAATATGTTGGAACAAAAGGATCTTCAAAAAAGATGAGAGAAGAAGAATAAGGGAGAAAAGAGAAAATTGTATTTGAAAATTTGTTATTTCTGTGAAGTGTGTAGTTATATATGAAACTATACAAGTCGTGCCTATTTATAAGCTATCAATGTCCAAACTCAAACTTACAACCCAAGTCTAATTACAAATTATATTTTGACTTCGACACAACAACTAAATATTGTATGCGACCATGTTGGGTACAACTGAATCCTACTACTTCGACACAACAACTAAATATTGTATGCGACCGTGTCGGCTACAACTAAATCCTACTACTTTGACACAGTCGAATACTATTTTTTCACAAAACGTCGAATTATAACTTCTAATACACCACCTAATTCATGTTTATGACACTTCTCATCCTAATGTTTTTCTTCAACTCGTCAAATTGGACTTTCTTCAGAGGTTTGGTGAGTATATCAGCTAGTTGCAATTCTGACTTGCGATGCTCAAGTTCAAGCTTTCCTTTATTCACTAGATCCCTAACAAAATGATACCTTTTCTCTTTGTGTATACTTCGACCATGACACATAGGATGATTGGCTAGGTCGATAAATGACTTGTTATCCACGAACAACTTCATTTTCTTATGTTTCATAATCTTAAGCTCTTCGAGTAACATCTCTATCCATGTTGCTTAACATGATGCATACGATGCAACGACGTACTCAACTACACATGATGATAAAGTCACAATGCTTTGCTTCATTGAGCTCCAAGAGATTGGAGCGCCTTCGATCATGAATATGTATAATGATTTGTTTGTATAGTGTTGCACTTACAAACTCATCATTTGTAACCTTCTTCAACTTTGCTCCAATTTCTAATGGTGTTGCAGCTACATTACAGTTTCTCATCTTGAACCTCTTCTAGATGTCTTAGGAATACTTATTATGGTGTAAGAATACTCCTTCACTTGTGCCTTTGAACTCCATCCGTAGAAAATATGACAAGTTTCCTAAGTCAGGCATTTCAAACTCTTGCATCAACTTCGACTTGAATTTTCTTATCTCAGCTTCATATGCACCAGTAATCAGCAAATCATTTACATACAACCATAAAATGATTCGATTAACCCTGTCAGCATCCTTGACATATACTCCATGTTCAAAGACACACTTTGTAAAACCTGCTTCGATCAGGAAGCCATCTATTTTCTTATTCCAAGTCCTTGGGGCATGCTTCAAGACAAATAGACTTTTCCTCAATCTGTACACCTTTGAATCATGCCCTTTGATTTCGAATCCCAATGATTGATTGAAAAAGACTTCTTATTCCAAAGTTCCATTATGAAATGATGATTTTACGTCCAACTGATGTATCTTCCACCCTCTGTATGGTGGCGTCAATACCATAATCCTGATTGTCTCCAACCTTGTAACAGGTGTGTAAACTTAGTTGAAATCAATACTAGGTTTTTGCAGAAAATCTCTCTCCAATAGTCTTGTCTTATGCTTGGCAATTTCAACATTTAGCCTTCGTTTCAAATTGTAAACCCACTTCACATCAATTGGCTTCTTGTTAGCTCTTTCAACAAGTTCCCAAGTATTCTTCTTCTTCTTTTTCTTCTTCTTCTTGATTGCCTTGAGTTCTTCTTTGATGGCTTCACATCAATTTGAATCATTCATGGCTTGATCCGAATTAATTGGTTCTGCTTCAGCTATCATCATCACTTTTTCTATTAAGTGAGCATCTGCATCGAATGCTTGATCTGGAAATCTCTCATATCTAGCTAGCCTTGTCGACTCAATTATCATTCTAATGGATCTTTTGACATTCTGCTCAGAAGGTTTTTCATTTTGATTGGTTGTGACTTCAATTTAATGGTCTTCTTCAAACAAAATTGTGACTGTATTTGACTCCTATCAAACTGACCCATGACTCCAATCCCAACCTTTGCTTTCGTCTACCAGAACATTTATATTGATCACTAGCTTATCATCATCTGGCGAATATAACTTATATGCACCAATCGAATGATAACCTATGAACACCATGGTCTAACTTGGATCATCTAGCTTCATCCTCAACTATTCATGCATGCCTGAAACACATTGATCCAA
The DNA here is from genome assembly GCF_029867415.1 of Vicia villosa. Taxonomy (NCBI): domain Eukaryota; kingdom Viridiplantae; phylum Streptophyta; class Magnoliopsida; order Fabales; family Fabaceae; genus Vicia; species Vicia villosa. The sequence goes on from NC_081181.1 coordinate 206,345,162, forward strand.
AAATTCTAGGATGATTAACATTTGGCGTATGTCTTCCAAGCCTCATAAGGCGTCTTCTTGACTATCTTCTTTGTTGGACATCTGTTTAGAATGTATACTATTAATGAAGCTGCTTCACCCCAAAATCTCTTTGGCATATCTTTATCTTTCAACATGTTCCTTTTCATATTCAGTATACTTATGTTCTTTCGTTCAGCTATACCATTGTGCTGAGGTGTATAAGGTGTAATAACCTCGTGCTCTATACCTTCCTCCTTGCAAAATATGGAAAATTCTCGAGAAGTGTATTCACCACCACCATTAGTTCTCAGTTTCTTCAACTTGTATCCACTTTGTCTCTTGACATGCAATTTAAACTTCTTAAACTGTGTGAATACCTCACTCTTCCTTTCAATAAGGTAAATCCATATATATTTGGTGAATTCATCTATGAAAGTTATCAAATAACAATTACCTCCATTCAACCTTACTTCCAAAGGTCCACACACATCACAATGAACTAGCTCCACCTTTTTTCTCCGACCTTATAGGAAAGTCATGCATGAATGCTTTCCTAGCCTGCTTTTCTTTGCAACACTCCTGACTTGGTTCCTTCACCTTAGGTAAACCATACACCATCTTCTTCTGGTTGAGCATTCCTAAAATTCTGAATTTTAGATGTTCATACATGTGATTTCGTAGCCAATTATTGTCTTCTTTTGTAGTTAAAGCAATAAATTTGTGATCAACCGTGTTGATCTCTACCTTGAAAGTTTTGTTGTATGCCAACAGTGCCTTCATAATCAACCTCTCATCACCATCATAACCTTCATCTGATACTTTTCAAGCTTCAGGTTGTACCCTTTGGCAAATAATTGACCTATGCTTATAAAGTTACTTGTCATCGAATGTAAAAATAACACACCAGTGATGTTGGACCTTCGACCATCCTTTCTCACCACAAATATGATTCCTTTTCCAACTGATGTGATGTGTTTTCCATCTCCAAACTTTATCACCTTTTAACTGACTCATCTAACTTGATGAACCAATTTTTATTACTAGTCATGTCAACTTTCTGCTTAGAATAATTGTTGCCCATGCCTTTCTTGGTGGAATCAAAGTGATTCTTTGAATTCTTTCTTGACTTCTCATCATTAGCAAGATTCTTTCCCTGCTTCACCTTCTCTTTTCCAGATTTCTTGGTGAATCTTTATTATAGTGTCTATTCAACCACCTACTCCTTTTGTGAGTTTCTCTGCTTCAGCACCATCTCATGATCTTATAGTAAAGCTTGAAGTTCTTCTAACTTCATCTAAGCTAGGTTTTTGGACTCTTTAATGGACACGACAATATAATCAAAATTTACAGTCAAAGATCTAAACACTTTCTCAATCTTTTGTAAATCGTTGATTGATTCACCACACGGCTTCATCTGGTTCATTAAAAGCACCACATGTGAAAAGTATTCTAAGACAGATTCATCTTCCTTCATCTGAGTCATCTCGATTTTCTTTCTCAATGTCTGCAACTTCACCCTATTTAGTTTTTCATCTCCGTCGTACAAATTGTTTAACTTGTCCCATGCTCATTTAGTTGTTTCTTCTTCAATAATGTTATCAAACACGTTAGGATCCACACATTAGTGAATCAAGAACAGAACTTTCCCATCTTTCTTCCTTTTATCCTTGTGCATAACCTTTTGTTCATCATCCGCATTCGCTTCCAATTTTGGTACTCCACCGTTCACGATTTCAGACACATCTTGAAATCAGAAGATGACCTTCATATGCACAACCCACCTCACGTAGTTCTCACCTTTGAAAACCGGTAGATTCGGTGGAAACTGCGTTGATATTGTAATTTTGTTTGCCATTACAAATTCTCTCTAAATCGCAACCTAGGCTCTGTGATTCCAATTTGTTGGGACAAAATGATTTTCAAGAAAGATGAGAGAAGAAGAGAGAAAATGTATTTGAAAATTTGTTATTTATGTCAAGTGTGTAGTTATATAAAACTATACAAGTCATACCTATTTATAGGGTATCAATATCCATGCCTAAACTTACAACCCAAGCCCAATTACAAATTATATTTTGGCTTCGACACAACAGTTAAATATTGTATTCAACCTTGTCGAATACAACTGAATCCTACTACTTTAACTAGCTATTTCGACACAATCAACACTATTTTTTTTACAAAATATCGAATTAATATATATATATATATATATATATATATATATATATATAGAGAGAGAGAGAGAGAGAGAGAGAGAGAGAGAGACAGAGAGAGAGAGACAGCGACAGAGAGAGATCCAAGGTGGTGTATTCGCCCGGTCAAAGAAATCGTGGCTAATGATTTTTCATCTCTTTCTTGATCATCATTGTAAACCTACTATGAGTAAGAAAAGCTAAAATCTCTTTTGTTAGAGTTATATGTAATTATTCAAATAGTCATGTATTCATCTTGATCGTGACATTACATATGTTCTAGTTATTCATTAATATTGTTGTGTATCCTCGTTCTTAATGATTTTTATAACCTAGCTAATTATAACTTGATATGTGGTTTTGAATTGATATTGAAAAATAGTTTTAATTACTAGATATATGATTTTTATCGGTTAAATACTAAACTTTGGAGACAGATTTAAGTTTAACATTCACATACATTGTTTACACTAAATGTTATCACATTTGTTAGCTGATTGAGATCGCAGTTAGGCAATACGATTAATTTCACGTTGTTGTTTAGACATAGACAACATATGCATAGCGATATGTAATTATATTATTCGTTGACTAGAATATGTATAATTAATCACGATAATACATAAGGATATGATAACAAACTCTAACCTCAACAATCTCATCTCATTTGTTAACCTTATTTTTAATTACATCCATTTAATATAGTTATATAAACAAACATCGTTTCAAACACAAATTATATAATCATAAAGATTATTGAAAGACTTTAATATCACATCAATTCCTGTAAATACGATAACACTTAGTTTTGTTGTACTACTCAACAAGAAATTATTGTTGAGTTCAATGTTAGTCTTCGTGACTCACCAATAACTCATTTTCTTTTGGTGATAGGATATTAAAAGAGAAACTTGTGAAAAAGATTTTGAGATCTCTACCGAAGATGTTTAACATGAAGGTTACTTCCATTAAGAAAGTACAAAATGTCCCCACAATGAAAGTTGATGAATTGTTTGGATCCAAGCTAAATGTTCTAATTTTGTGAGAAAACAAAGAAAAGGCTACAAAGCCAACTTTTTGGATGATGTGTATATGACGAAGGAAGTGAATCCAATCATACAAGGTGTGTCGTGCCATTTATCACTTGCATCAAATAGATTTCTAACACTGAGTTAGTTAGTGCTAATGTATTTTCTAATGATAATGGAAATATAAGTGATGAAGATGAGTTATTAGACGATGCCCTTGTTGTATTCTATAAAAAAATTATTTTAAGTGGATTGAAGAATCTCAATTAATTGATAGGCAGAAGAAAAGAATTGAAACTCTTCTTGAAGAATTTCAAATTTCCTAATATTCTTGTCTTTTATATTCTTGATGTCGTGGATTTGCCTTCACTTCTGACAAATTACCTGGTTATTGTATTATTTGTAGTCATTTACATTGACTGCCATATTCGTTCACATATCAAGTTTATCGATGTGCTTAAAACTATCAACAAATTTAACAAATTTACTAGATTTGTTAGACTTTGCACAACACAAAGAATTGGTTATCTCATTTTAAAATCCGATCGATTTGACCTCTCATTCAAATTTTTGCATTGAAAAATGGCAACACGACACATTTTAAATGACCTGACATAAAATTTTGAATGATCCAACACTCATAAAATGGTAAGATAACCCCTTAAAAACTGGTGTGGATCCTCTGGTGTGGATCCTCTGACTTTATTGAGGGAACTGCACCCTACCTTTCACTCTATCTCTCTCTAATAACAAGTCTCTCTTGTCAATTCTCCCTCCATTTTTTTACCTCTTTTTTATTTCTCTCTCATGAAATAAGCCTAAAGTTAGAAGAAGTTAGAAGAAAGGAAGTTAGAGAATCTGATTCCCTTAAAAACTCTAGTTTCCACTTCATAATTGATAATAAGTACCTAATTAATCCATTTGATTAATTTTATATCACGAGGATGTATTTTGAGCAATTTAAATATTTTACCTTCACAATTTTTTAGTCTAAGAATTTGGGTAATGGACCAATACTGATTGATTTTAAAATGAGGAGACAATTTCGTGAATAGATAAAACTAGAAGGACTAAAATTATCATTAAATCTTATTATAAATTACTAATATTTCTCTTAAATAGAATTTATATAATTGAAAAAAGTTGTAATAAATTCATTACAAATTTTTTTGTTCAAAACAAGACAAATGTTGTGACTATCCTTGAGAATTTTTTGTATTGGCATAATTAATATTAATAATGAGAAACAAATAAGTTTTACCCAAAATAAACAAAAAAAAACAAAATTTATTTATATTTATTTCATACATTTTTATTACTAATATGACTCTTGTATAATTTGTATAATATCAATAATAACAATTAATTTTATTTGGGAATGGAATGTAAAAAGTATGGCACGCAGTAAAGATTTAATGTTAGGATGACAATTTGGCTCATACTCTATAGGTACTCATAAAAAATGTCCATAATAAGTAGAGTAAAAACCAGTAAAATGAGTCGGGTATAGGCATGGGCAATTAACCATTAAAATAAGCGGGTACATATTTATATAATATCATTTATATTAATATATGAAATATTTATCAATTTAAAAAAATGTATACCGCTATTAAATTGTTACACATTTTAATAAAAATGTTTATTTATTTTTTAACTCAACAATAACATCCATAATTTTTTTAATATTGTTAAAAAAAATTAAATTATAAGAAATTTTTTTAATTAACTGATTTAATTTTACTACAAACGCAGGTAAACGGACACAAATATGAGTATTGAGGTACCTAGAGCTGTCAAAATGGACTAGCACATATGGGCCTGTCCGCCAGGCCCGAAAAATTATAGGGTTTGGGCCTTAAAATTACAGCTCATATTGTTCAGGCCTTTTTTAGCCCAGCCCTAAAAAGCCCGCTACCCATTAGGGCTAGCCCATATTGTCGTGGGTCAAAAAATAATCGCCACGAAATTGAACAAAGGTCGCCACCAAATTTTATTTATTCCAGTGGGAATGGGAAAATATTGATAAAACCCACAAATGAAATGAAATGGACAAAGATGATCTTTGCAACCAAATTCGGGTTCGGGAGTCGGTTAAGCAAGGGGAAGGTATTAGCACCCCTTACCTCCATCGTACTCGATGGGACCCATTTAGTTATTTTGCAATCGAGTGTTAGCTTAAGTCTACGTTTATTTTATTCAAGAGAAAGGACATGTTTTAGGTTTTTTAATATGGAGAAAAAGAAAAGATTTTTATTATTATGCTCGCCAAGACATTTGTGTCTTGTGCCTACGTATTCCCAATGGGGAAAGTCAGAGCAATCGTAGTTCAAGGCTACGAAATTATATTTTTTTATTTAGTGTGTTTTAATTCAAAAGATCAAGGTATTCAAGAGGTGTTCACTTCTTGTCACTTGTTCTCTTAATTTGATTGATGTATTTTAATTCAAAAGATCAAGGTATTCAAGAGGTGTTCACTTCTTGTCACTTGTTCTCTTGATTTTGATTTAAAAAGGTTTTAGAGATTCAAAGGACCAAAGGTATTCAAGAGGTGTTCACTTCTTGTCACTTAATCACTTTGATGTACTTACGAAACTTTTAATGTTTGATTCAAAGGATCAAAGGTATTCAAGAGGTGTTCACTTCTTGTCACTCAATCACTTTGATTAAAAAAAGATTAACAACTTGACGTTGGATCAAGCATTTTAGGGTTTATGAAACGGGTCTAATCGCACTTGGGCGAAAAAGACAATTTTTGAAATGAAACTCGCACTTGGGCGAGATTTGCACTTGGGCAATGAAAAGACTTCGCGCTTGGGCGAAAAAAAATGAAATAGCGAGTTTGAATTGTTTTTTGAAGTTTTTTGTGAGAATATGAAATGGGCTCGACATTGGATCGAGTGTTTATTGAATGGAAATAAAATTTTGTTTTTTTTTTTTTAAATTAACTAGGAAAATTAATCATTTATGTCAACTTAATTAACCAAAAGATGTAGCTAAGATATAATTGATAAAATTAATTAACTAAATACTTTCTAATCAAATAATCAAACAAAATGAAGGTTTAACTAAAAAAAAATAAAAAGACTGAATTAAAATATGGGCTAGAAGAGGTGAAAGCCCCAATGGTGTGCTTATGGGGTGCTGAAATAGATTGGTGGTGAATTAAAACAAGCTTGGGCCCATATCAGAGGCCCAACTCGGATTCCAAGTGGAGAGGACAAAAACAAAACGTGAAACCCAGTTCCTCTTTTTCCAGAAAAAAACGCAAAATCTCTTCCTCTCTCAATCAACTCTCTCGGTTTCTCTTTGTTCTCTCTCTCTCTCTCTCGATCTCTCTCTCTCTCTCTGCCATGGCTACAACAATAACAACTCAAGCTTTCTCTTCTCTCGATTTCTCATTCGAATCACCATGGACGGAGCTTTAAAGTTCAAACCGAATCTTACGATTCTCTCTCAGTTTCGGCCTCTCTCGATCTCGCTCTCAATCACTTACTCATGAATCGTGGTTGAGCCCAAACATAATCGAAGTAAATCAACACAGAAACCTTCAATCCCTTGCAATCCCAATATTAACCCCAATCTTTAACGATTCAGTATTTACAAGTTACACAAGCACAATTAAAGCAGAAATTGGTATGGAGATATGGACGAAATCAAGAAATATCATGGTACATGCTTTGTTTTCTCACTTACCTTGCTTCTCGATTTCTCCTTCGTCTTTTTTCTTCTTCGTAGCTCTCTGCTTTTGCTACTGCTTGTGTGTGTTTTTCTGTTGTGTTGGGACTTCCTTCGTCTTTTTTCTTCTTCGTCGCTCTCTGCTTTTGCTACTGCTTGTGTGTGTTTTTCTGTTGTGCTGGGACTGCTGTGTATGTATTTTCGGTTGTGATATGAAGTTGTATGTTTGTGAGTTGAATAACTCTGTTTTGAGGGTGAGTTTGGCTGTTTGAAGGTTGAGTGTTGGTAGGTTTGGTTGTGGAGTGATTCTAGGGGAGTTGGGATTTATGCAGAGGTTTTTTTGGGGGAATTTGTGTTTAGATTTCAACAAGGTTTTGTTATGCAGATTGTTGGTTGTCTCCCCGTTGCTGAAGAATGAGGCTGTTTATATAGGGAGGAGATTAGGGTTTTTTATGAGACTTTGAGGGGGAAACTTGGTGAATTTGAACACTTTTGATGCTCTGTTTTTGTTATTTCTTGATGCAGGTTATGGTATGGCTGAATTAGTGAAATTTTTGGACAATTATGTGCAGCAAGGAGCAGGTGTTTTTGGACTGTTATGGTGATGTGCAGGGACAGCAAGGTGCAGGGCCTGATTGCAGTTTTTGGACGTTTTCTTTTGCAGCACATTGGAGCAGCATAATTTTTAAACTTTGTGGGCTTTTTGGAAGTGGATTAATGGACCATTTGGACATAAAATAAAAGTAATAACAATAATAATAACAATAAAATTAATATTAACAAAGAAAATAATAATAACTATAGAATAAAATATAAAAAAAATAGACTATAATAATAATAACTAAATAATAATAATAATTACAATAAAAATAAAAATATTAAAAGTACAAAATAGACAATAAAACCAATTTTTTTTACACTTTTTTTTGAATTAAAACAAACTAACAATAAAAATGTAAAAGACTAAAAAAGACTTGAGTAATATTTTTTGAGATTCTTGTATTAAAGTGATAAGAAATGCGACTAAAGTATCAAGATGCAAACTTTACATTTCTTATGATTTTTTTTTAATGGAATATGAAATGATGAATTAAAATGCGACACGTCTAAGTGAATAAAATGTATGGGGCAAAAATTGGGGTATGACACATTGTGGGTAGCCCATTAGGCCCGCATAATTATAAAATTAAAAAATATATATTAATATTTATAATGTTTACTCCAAAATATCATATTGATTTTTCTCTCCTCACTAAATTTTATCTCTTTCCTATTCGATCTTTCACTTTTAAATATAATACATTAATATAATCAATATCCTTAGATTGTATTATGTTAGTTTTCCCGTTATTTTAAATGTTCAAGTATTATTTTATACAATTTGGACATATATTGTATTTAAAAGCACATTATAGTATTTATAAGAGATAATATAGTACTTAAAAATGTATTATGTTTAAAATATTATAATTTTTAATTTTATTTATAATAAATATTATGAAGATTTTATTTTAATCTTTTTAATTAAAAAAGCCCGTTTAGGGCCGAGTAGCCCGAAACCCATCTGTTAGAACAAGATTTGTTCTGATCAATATTCTTGTTTTGATGATAATAATGTATATGAATTTTGTATAAGATAATGTGGTACTCTAATCCTTTACATTTTCCAATTCAGGAATTATATAAGGAGTACGCACAATTCAGCGTCAGAAGCACTGACTCAGAAGGTTCAAGATTGCAACATCAGAACATGCTCTCGCAAGACATCAGAAGATGATCAAGCAGAATCAGAACATGGTCTACGAAGCATCAGAAGAACATGAGATCAGAAGCAGAAGCACTGAAGTTCTTATGGTATCACGCTCAAGCTCTACAAAGTCAGAAGACAAGAAGATGCTCTGCACCAAGTTGTTTGACTCTGATTATTCAAACGTTGTATCTACAAACATCAGAATTAGAAGCAAGTACAAGATGACAGGCTACGCTGACTGACAAAAGGAACGTTAGAAGCTACAAAAGGCAAAGTCAGTAGAAGCAGCAAAAGCAAGGCTCGAGGTAGTTGACAAAAGAGTGAAACATTAAATGCAGAGCTGTACGGAACACGCAACGCATTAAATGCTCCCAACGGTCATCATCTCAAAACGCATATAAATATGAAGTTCTGATCAGAAGCACAAAAAAAATGAACAACTCTTGCAAAATACTGAAACGCTGCTGAATTCATTACATATGAACTTCATCTTTAACCTCACTTCCCTTGTAATATCTTAGTGAGAATTAAGCTTAGAACTTAAGAGAAATATCACAGTTGTGATTATAGCTTTCTAAGAAGCATTTGAATACTCTTGTAAACATTTATTTTACATTGATTTATAAAATGTTCCTAGAGTGATCAAGGTGTGATCAGTAGACTCTAGAAGACTTAGAAGTTTCTAAGTGGTGTGTTCCTAGAGTGATCAAGGTGTGATCAGTATACTCTAGAAGACTTAGAGTGTTTCTAAGTGGATAACCATTGTAATCAAGATTGATTAGTGGATTAAATCCTTAGTTGAGGTAAATCACTCTAAGGGGGTGGACTGGAGTAGTTTCGTTAACAACGAACCGGGATAAAAATATTGTGTTCATTGTTTTTATCTTAAGAGTTTTTAAAGCCACACTTATTCAAACCCCCCTTTCTAAGTGTTTTTCTATCCTTCAATTGGCATCAGAGCATCGGTTCTTGGTGCAAGCATTTAACCGTGTTAGAAAAATATTCAAGAAGAGAAAAACGCTATGGCTGATATTGTTACATCCACTTCTACTTCAAATGATCAACACAACAATGGAAATGGATATTCTAGACCACCAGTATTTGATGGCGAAAACTTTGAATACTGGAAAGATAGATTGGAAAGTTACTTCCTTGGTCTTGATGGTGACTTATGGGATCTTCTTGTGGATGGTTACAGACATCCTCTAAATGCTAGAAGAGTAAAGATGTTAAGACAAGAAATGAGTGATGATCAAAAGAAACAATTCAAAAATCATCACAAGTCTAGGACTATTCTGCTGAATGCTATTTCTCATGCTGAATATGAGAAGATATCAAACAGAGAAACTGCCCATGACATCTTTGAATCCTTGAAGATGACTCACAAAGGAAATGCCCAAGTCAAGGAGACTAAAGCTCTTGCACTAATCCAGAAGTATGAAGCCTTCAAGATGGAGGATGATGAAAACATTGAAACAATGTTCTCAAGATTTCAAACTCTAACTGCTGGATTAAGAGTACTTGACAAGGGATATACAAAGGCTGATCACGTCAAGAAGATCATCAAAAACTTGCCCAGAAGATGGGGCCCATTGGTGACTGCATTCAAGAAAGCAAAGAATCTGAATGAAGTCTCTTTGGAAGAGCTGTTGGAGCGGTAAAGCGGCAAGCAACAAAAGTTTTGGAAGTATTTATCCGGGAATTTATCGTGTCCACAGAGATCGGTGCTACTGAACTGCCGTTCGACGGATTCTTAGTTCTTAAGTTTGGGTTAAAATGGGTTTTAAGCAAACAAGTAAAAATATAACATTTGAACATAAACTAAATTCATTCTTGATAGAGAATAGCTTATCTAGCTTGAATCTAAACTACTCCTCACAAACTTAGATTTATCACTCCGCCGTACTCAATCTACAATACTCATCAGAATCACCACATATCCCTCACATCAATGTCCATTTCTGCAACACCGACAGATTTCAACTATATTGCTCTTTCGACGATGTTGTTAGAACAAGATTTGTTCTGATCAATATTCTTAGTTTTGATGATAACAAGGATATGAATTTTGTGTGAGATAATGTGGTACTCTAATACATTGCAATTTCCCTTTCAGGAAATATATAAAGAGTATGCACAAATCAGCGCTCAGAAGCTTTGTCTCAGAAGGTTCAACATGCAACATCAGAACATGGTCTGGCAAGACATCAGAAGATGGTCAAGGCAGAATCAGAACATGGGTCTATGGAAGCATCAGAAGAACTTGAGGTCAGAAGCAGAAGCACTGAAGTTCTCATGGTATCACGCTCAGAAGCACTTCAAGGTCAGAAGACAAGAAGATGCTAGGCACCAAGCTGTTTGACTCTGATGATATTCAAATATTTTATTCACAAACATCAGATCAGAAGAAAGTACAGGTGGCAGGCTACGCTGACTGACAAAAGGAACGTTGGAAGCTATTAAAGGTAACGTCAGTAGACACAGCGTGAACAAGGCTCGAGGTAGTTGACAAAAGCGTGAAACATTAAATGCAATGCTGTACGGAACACGCAAAGCATTAAATGCTCCCAACGGTCATCTTCTCAAGTGCCTATAAATATGAAGTTCTGATGAGAAGCAAGGTTGACGATTTCGCTAACAATTAACTTGCTGAAACGCTGTTCAAATTCAAAGCTCAGAAACTTCATCTTCATCAAAGCTCACTACATTGCTGTTGTAATATATTAGTGAGATTAAGCTTAAACGTTAAGAGAAATATCACTGTTGTGATTATAGCTTTTCAGAAGCATTGTAAAACTCTTATTTGATTACATTAATTTGTAAGTAACTAGAGTGATCAAGTGTTGATCAGGATACTCTAGGAAGTCTTAGCTTGTGTCTAAGCAGTTGTAATTAGAGTGATCACGTGGTGGTCAGGATACTCTAAGGAAGTCTTAGCTTGTGTCTAAGCATTTGTTCCTAGAGTGATCAGGTTGTGATCAGGATACTCTAGAAGACTTAGTCGTGGGCTAAGTGGAAAACCATTGTAATCTGTTGCGATTAGTGGATTAAATCCTCAGGTGAGGTAAATCACTCCGTGGGGGTGGACTGGAGTAGTTTAGTTAACAACGAACCAGGATAAAAATAACTGTGCAATTTGTTTTTATAGTTCAAGTTTTTAAGACTACACTTATTCAAACCCCCCCTTTCTAAGTGTTTTTCTATCCTTCAATTGGCATCAGAGCGCCGGTTCTAAGTGTCATACCCTAATTTTTGACCCCCCTGAGATGACATATCTTCAGGATTGTTCATCAGGTCAAGACAAGTACCCAGAGCAGTCATTTCTCCATCTGGTACCTAATCGAGGATGCTCAAAGACAAGAAAGCTCAGGCAAAGGATCAATCAATACAAAGACTAGTCTCTAATACAATCATGGGGCTCAAAAACTTCACTTTTCTCATCTATGATTGATTAGACATCCAGTCATATGAGTACAGGTTTACTCAGGTTACCAGACTAGGGTTTTGAACCTATCAAGGACTAAAATCAGGGATCACATTTGGGAAACCCTAAAAAACCTCAGAGGGTCATTCAAAGACATCAATCATCTTCAAATAACCCATATTACAAGGTCTACTGGACATCACACTTCAATTCAAAGTCTACAGTCATTACTTTCACATGGTCGACAAATTAGGGTTTTGACCTAATTCACCAAGATAGTTGACTTCTGATCAGGGCATGAATCCAAAACTCAAGACATGATTCAAGGATCTCTATTACCTCCATATAATCCATTTATATCATCCATTTGGGGAGAAGATCTTATTTCTACACAAAAGCCCAAAAATTCACTTTGTCAGGAAAAAGTCAACTGTGAAGGATCATCATTGACTTTTAAGGTTTTTGGTCAAAAAATGACTTTCAAAGATCAATATCATCAATATATGGATGTCAAAGTCATTTGGCCAAAGAAATTCAAAGAAATTCATCAAGGAGCGAAAAGTCGGGAATTAGGGTTTTTGAAGGCATGGTGAGATCTCAAAATTTCACCTACACAACTCAAAAAACTTCCAACATGAAAGTTGTAGATCTTGCAAAATAAAACAACATCTTACAAAGGAACTTTTTTCAAAAGATCAACCATTTATGAAGTTTTGGAAATTTTGAAGTTTAGGTCATAAACACTTAGAAATTTTTCTAAGTGTTTTAACCTAGTTTTCATCCAACTTTGGGCTCATTTTTCACAAATTTCCTAAATGATTCTGAAGAAGATATAAACTAATGATTTGAAGTAGATGTTTAGGGCTTTCCAAATTGTGTTCAACCTTCTCCAAATTCAATTTGAGCTAGGAGTTATGCTTGTTCAAAGTTGGCCTCATGAAGTAAAATTATAGGTCATGGACACTTTTGGACTTTGCAAATTTTGTGCAAATAACCTCTCTTATGGATGCTACACGACCCATAACACATCTGAAACCATGCCATGCATTCATTTTTACCATGCCATAAGGATTGAAGAAGATTCTAAAAACAAGAACATGTGATTATGTAATGATTACATTTGTGAATTTATGGCAAATTGATGAATCACCCAAGGAATCTTCTCACCAACCAATTAGAGCTCATTTCTGGCTCAGAATTGTCCCCTAAGATCAAGCAAAATCGAGGGCTAGGGGATTGATCAAATGGAATCAAAATTCTCATCATTGCATAAGAGATATTTGCAAAATTCCTTCATGGCTAAGAAAGCAAATCAACTTCACTAAGGAAGCTCACTCCTCTGCAGCTATACTGATCCATTTGCCTATAAATACAGATGCATTCCTCATTCAAAAACACACCAAAGCAACCATATTACTTGCTTTCTCTTTCTCTTCTCTTGTTCATTGTTTTTCAAAGTTCTTTGGCAAGAAGAATCGATTTCTTCAAACCAGAGCTTATCTTTGGGAAGTGAGCATTCTAACATCTCAAGGGAGGTCATTTGAGGTGATCCAAGCACCTGGATCACTTCTGTAGGTGGAGGAACACCATTGTTGCTCTCACTTTGGAGCATCTGCAGTTGGAGGTCCATGGAGTAATTCAGGAGGTTCTGAGCCAAGCCAATCATCCAGGCACACTCCTCAGGTCCTAGTGAAGCTAACCAGATGGCTGCAGCTCATCTGTAACTCCAAATTCAACAACCTCCATGTTCACTTGAAGCTGAAATCGAGGGAGGTCCATAGAACAATTCAGAAGGATTCAGGCTACAACGAGCATCCAGTTAGCATCATTGAGTCTCAGGGAAGCTATTGAGATCATTCATTCAAGCCCAGGTGCTCTCAATCATCCTCACGACCTCCATTTTCAGAGGTAAGTTTCTGAACTTCACCTCTCTAATTTAAGTACTCTTTGTGTTAAAGCTCGATTCTATCTTGTTCAGCATCATCAGAGGATTGAAAACCCTCTATCATTGTTCATTTATTCATCTTGTGCATCATTTAATTTTAAAATTAGGGTTTATGTGTTCTTCGTGTTCATGATGAAATTCGTTAGTTACACTTATAATAAATGAATTCTGAGCCCATAATCATGTTCCTTGTCCAAAAACGAGTGAGATTGATGTTTACATCATGCCATTTAGTTGAGAAACCAGAGAGTTAGGAATTTGAAAATCTGAAGCTCGAGGAAGAAGATGAACATGGCGCGCGTAAAATTTGAATTTCCTGGCTTATTTGAAAATATAATATATTGAGTGTATATAGTTGACAAGCTGCGCGCGCAGCTCAGTTGGTTAAGTTTTGAAATGTGATCATGAAGGGCGTGGGTTCGAACCTCTCTAGGGCCAAACCAATTTTTTAACACCCATTTTCATTTCTTTTTTTTACAAACTTCACACAATTAATAAACCTATCAAATTAAATCATTTTCACTTCATTTTTCACACACTTGCTATTTAATATACCTACTTTGTGAATAATCAAAAAATTATAAAAAATATTATTTATTTCATGTATTTTAATTAGGTTTAAAATAGTATATTTTAAATGTTTTCTTAAATACTTATATATATATATTTTCATTTTGTTTTAACCTAATTACTTTGTGAATAATTTTATGATAAAACCCTAATTGTTTAGGTCTTAATTAAGTAAAAATCTTTATTTTTATCTTAATTAAGTTGACTTTTGTCAATTTTCAAAGCTGTTATCAGTCTCCGATTAAACGGATGATTAAGGTTTTCAAACAACAAAACCTTGTATCATTCCAGATCATTTTTTTAAATTACTTTTACACCAGTACTGTAAAGTACTGGGCCTCTAATAGAGTGTAAGTCCCAAAAACCTTCTCTTCTTAGCTTGTTTTCAAAACTGTATTTTCAAAATCTTCTTTCTGTTTTCAAAAACATTCTTCTGGTATTTGAAGGGCATTATTCCCGGTGAAACTCTTCAGATACCTATGTGACCTTTGTCCATCTTCACTTCTTCTGTTTTCAAAAACCATTAACTGTTTATCATATACATTCAACTGTTATCAACAAAAAACAATAAAAATACTGTTGAGGCTCTGTACATACTTCTTCAATGGCCTCCACTCCATCCAGGTTAGGCTTTACAAGCTTTCAATTTACAGTCTTTATTTAAATTACTGTCAAATATAAATTGTGCATATATTAGTTTAGAACTACGTTTGAGTATAAACCTTAGGACAGTGAAACTATATATATATTATAGGAATATGGCCTAGGATTGAGAATGTCTTCCCGGTGAAGGCTCTTTCCTAATTAGAGATCTGTAGTTCAAACCCCCAAGATGAATTATTCCCGGTGAAACATCTTGGCAAATACCTTAGAATCCAAATAAATAGGACACATCCACCCAAAGAGGAATTATTCCCGGTGAAACCTCTTACCCATTTGCTTAGAGCCAAAATAAGTTCAAAACTACATAGCTTTCTCTTGTGCTATAACAAGGACCCTCGATTAGCCTCCTCTTGGGCTTTGTACAAGGACCCACATGCTTCTTAAAAGCATTTCCAGCTTTCTCTTGAGCTTGTATACAAGGACCCATCAGGTTTCTTATAAACATAGGAACAGGTCTTTAGTCACCTTTTAGCCTACCCTGGTGAGTTTCTTCCAATTTAAACCAGACTTTAAACAAGCTAAGTTTGTCTCAATTTTGCATTGAGTACACTTTTTGGAATGAGAGACATGGACAGTCTCTGTCACCCTTATCTTCATCAATCTTCCTTAGTAGAGTCTAGGATCCATGTTTGGTCATCCTCAGCATTGAGTCAGCCTTCATCTTAGGCTTTAAACAAGAAGTCTCCACTAGATAATCTTCCTGCCATTTTTTTTCATCCTTTAAATAATAAATGGAGTGCTACCCAAATCAATCACTTTTAATAAAAACCCCTGGAAAGGGTTAGCCTCCAACACATTCTTTTATTCTTTTAAAACCCCTGGAAAGGGTTAGCCTCCAAAGTCAATTATTAAATGTCAAAATAAATAAAGATTCATTTCTCTTAGGAGATAATTTCCCCAAAAGAGTCAAAACCCCTGGAAAGGGTTAGCCTCCAACACATTCTTTTATTCTTTTAAAATCCCTGGAAAGGGTTAGCCTCCAAAGTCAATTATTAAATGTCAAAATAAATAAAGATTCATTTCTCTTAGGAGATAATTTCCCCAAAAGAGTCAAAACCCCTGGAAAGGGTCAGCCTCCAAAAAACATGATAAAAGTCAGTCTTCTAACAGACAAATTCACCAGCTGAGTCAAAATCCCTGGAAAGGGTTAGCTTCCAAAGAAAAACAGTCTTTTAATAAATAAAACCTCCTCAGTAGAGTCAAAACCAACAAAAACAGTTAGCCTCAACCTTGGGCTTCATACAAGGCACCCAAACAATAAAACTCCCCTGTCAAGAGTCAGCCTCAACCTTGGGCATTGTACAAGGCAGATAATAGAGTCTCCCCAGTGAGTCCTTCACCACTCAGTAGCCACAACCTTGGGCTTTGTACAAGGCAGATAAACCATATTTTTCATGTGTCAAAGATTCCTAACACTTAGGATCTTTTCCCCATAGAGTCATCCATACTCAATTCATTAAAAAAGAGTCCGCCACAACCTTGGGCTTTGTACAAGGCAGAAAATAATGTTTTCCCTAACTAGAGTCATAGTATAAAAAACCCAATTTTCTCAGCAGTCAGCCACAACCTTGGGCTTTGTACAAGGCACACAAATAAAGTCTCCCTAAGTAGAGTCAGCCTCAATTCTGGGCTTTGTACAGAACACCAAATAAAATCCATCAAATAGACTTTCCCTAAACAGAGTCAGCCTCAATTCTGGGCTTTGTACAGAACACAAAAATACCCTGTAATTAACCCCCCAGTGGAGTCATCTCTCAGAGTCAAATAATCATTAATAAATCAATCAAAAAGCCTCAAGCTTGGGCCTCATACAAGCCAGCTAAAGTCAAATCTTTTATACAGTAGATAGACATAGCTTATCTCCATAGAGAGATATTTTTACTACTCTACCACATTCAAACAAACAAACATTTCATTTCAATTTTAATCAAGTCTCCCATTTAGGATTTTGAAAGGCATGAGCTGGCAGTAAAACCCAGACATGTGGTAACTTTCCCTAATTTGAATGAGCATCTTTCTTTCATTTAAGAGGCATTTGACTGGTATACTTGCACATACACAAGTAAGGTCCCCCTCTTGAATGAAATGAATTCAGTTATTCTGTCACTCCTTTAAAATGTTTGTGGTAGAATAGTATTAATACCTCTCTGTAGAGATAATTTCATGTCTCTTTACTGTAAACAGAGATTTAATTCCAAGCTTCAACCTTGAGCTTCAAACAAGGCACCAAAAATAATTAATTTCCCTAGTTAGTTCCCCGAACTACATTAAGCTCTGACTTCCACTAGGGATATGTAGGCATGAGGTTCACAAGGAATCTCAGCGAGCTAATAAAATACCAAAAATAGTCAGTTTGTCTGTCTGTCTGTCTTTTAAAATCAATTCAATTCTCTCTCCTAATACAAAGGAGAAACTTTCCCAATCATTAGCAATAAGCACAAACACAATGACACAGAGAAGGTTCCTGTAGAGTACTACAGATATGTAGGGTGTTTAAACACTTCCCTATGTATAACCGACCTCCCGGACTCCAGAATTTCTAGTCTAGGTGAAATCCCCACACTTAGCAAACTCTTAGGGTTTAGTTGAGATCTTTTTTCCCCTTTCCTACTCGTAGGACAAATAAGAAAGTTCGTGTGATATCGTAGGAAGAACTGAAACAAAATTCATCCCACCACGGGCGCATTCTCCTTCCAAATTTCGCGTGAAGGGTTTAGCGTGCCGTCCTCCCAAGTGAAACGGGGAGGTAAAGAAAACGACCACCACAGAAAAATGGCGACTCTGCTGGGGATATAAGTGTTAAAAACCTTGGTTTTTCATCCAAACCAATGGTTGACCTGTTGCTGGTCCAGCCCCAATGAGGAATTAGGGATGCCAAATTCCCCCTCAAACAAGAGAGGTCCTGCCTAACCTCTGTGTCATATCATGTGTTTGTTGCATATATATTTGTTTATTTTGTTTATTCGGTATCGGGAAAGGGCTTGATTCCCCCTTGTGGTGAGAAATCCTATACCCGGATTTGAGTGCAACATAAGATAGGATGGAGGATGTCTTCCCGGTGAAGGCCCTCTAATCTTGGTTCACAATTCTACTCTTGGGATTTGCCTGGCTGGTTGTGATTAACTGCGCCACTGCATTCCGAGACTGATTTGTACCAGGAGGACCTAGAAACACATTAACCCCACTTAAAGCCTTTTTTTTAGGATGTAGAGCGGTGATTACGGAAGTAATTGTCACGCAGATACTACACTCAGAGAAAACTCTCTTATAGATACCAGTCAACGTATCTTTAAGGTTGAGCAAAAACTCTGAGACCCCTAGAACCCGTTCTACAGGTACAAAAATCCTTATCCTTAGTTTACCATTGGGGCGGGGGATTGCGTTTGGACTTCATGACCACTATACCCTTCAACGCCATGTTTGTTTAAAACTCTTGTGTGTGCATTCATGCATTCATGCATCATTCATTAATAAACAACTAAAAACAAAAAAAAAGAGAGTCTTTTTCGAGTCATTTTTCAAGGAAACTGAATAACGAACGTTTTTGAACTTCATAGAAAGAGAGAAACGGAGAAAGGACTTAAGGATCTATACCATGGATTACGGAAGAAAGAGAGCTAGGAAATACGCCTTCAAGATTCCCCAGGTCGAGGAACTGGGAAAGCTCGGAAAACTGGTGGTCAACCCCCAGGCTTTCAAGGAGAAGTATGGAAAACTTCTGCCTTTGCTCAATACCAACATTGTGGATGGGATCCTTCCCACATTGGTACAGTTTTACGATCCAACGTATCACTGCTTCACCTTTCCAGATTATCAACTCATGCCTACGTTAGAGGAGTACTCTCGTCTGATTGGAATACCCGTGTACGCGCAAGATCCGTACTCCGGTTTGGAAAAGAATCCTGACGACGTTATCATTGCTGCAACTACTCCTTTGAACGTAGTCGACATCAGAACTCATATGGTGAGTAGAGGAGGAATTCAAGGATTGCCCTCCAAATTCCTGTTTGATCAAGCTCGGTACTTCGTCAGCATCCAAGATATGAGCGCTTTTGAGGAAGTCTTGGCTTTGCTTATCTACGGATTGTTTTTGTTCCCTAACATTAACGATTTCGTCGACATCAACGCAATTAAGATCTTCTTAATTGGAAATCCAGTTCCAACCTTGCTTGCGGATGCTTATCACTCTGTGCATTCAAGAAACCTGCAGCGAGGAGGATCAATCACATGCTGCGTACCGTTGTTATACGAATGGTTCGTTTCGCACCTGCCAAAGTCTAGCACTTTCTGGAACATGAGGGATGGCCTTTACTGGTCACAGAAAATCATGTCTCTCACTCATACAGACATTGATTGGTGTAGTCCTGACAACGACGAAACCAAGATCATCTTCAGTTGCGGAAATTTCCCCAACGTACCCCTTATTGGAACTAAGGGAGGAATCAGTTACAATCCAGCTTTAGCCCGTCGTCAATACGGCTATCCCATGAAAAACATTCCAAGTAATATTCAATTGGAGGGTCTGTTCTTCAAGAACATTGACGATCATGGCAACATGCTGAAGAAAGAAATTGTCCAAGCCTGGCGTCTTGTTCACAGCAAAGGGAGAAGATTGTTAGGAAAACATCTTTGCATCTCCCTGGATCCTTACCTTCAATGGGTACGCGTCAGGGCATTCAAGCTCAGGATGCCATATCAACATCAAGAACCTATTCCCCTAAGGGAACCAATTTACCCTTTCTCCACCGATGTTGAAAAGCTGCAAACGGCATTAAACAAGGTATGCCAAGAAAGGAATGCTTGGAGGAACAAGTATCGAATTGTCAACACGGAAAATGTTGAAATTCAGAACATCCTAAGAAGGAAGGATGAGTTACTTGAAGTACTCGATCGACAAGTGACACAAACGTCACTTTCTCATCATATCCCTCCTGCTTCCTGGATCATCGATCAGCTCACGTCAGAGAACGCTCAGCTCAAGAAACAGAAGAAGATGTTAGAACGTGAAGTCGGCTCTTCATCAAAGTTTTAGAGTCCTTTCTCTCAGTTTCTCTGTATTTCCCTTTTCAAAGTGTGTAAAACGGCGTTTTCGCTTAATTAATAAAAGTTTGATGTTTCATAACGTAATTATGGTGTTTCCTTGAAAAATAATAACTTAATTGCATATCATGCATCGCTTTAGTCGTACGCACTGACACGAGAATTGTCGCGGATCTAATAGTCACTTTCCTTTCTCCAGAAAGAGAGGAGGAGAAGGAGGTGAACCAAGACTTTCAAGCTGTCTCATCCATACAACACTCGTTCAAGTCGCAAGAAAAGAATGGAAGACTTTGAGCAAGAGAATGAAGAACTCAGAGAAGAGATTAATACTCTCAAAGGTACTGTTGAAAGACTCAATAGTATGGTAGAAGCCCTGGTAGTTGCGCAGAATCGACCAACGCCAGAAGAACCACAAAGGACTGTGGTTTCCGAGATTGTTTCTACTCCTGTTCCTCAGTATACCATGCCGCCTGATCGACCTTGGGGCATGCCGTATAACTTTACTCCAGAAGGGTACATACCTCCAGCTTCTGAAGCTCCAAAAGTCACCATGGATATGCGTCCACCGGAGGGTTACAAACCTCTGGAAATTGAAGTTCCAAGAGCAACGGCAAGGGGTTTCGCACAACAGAACGCTGAGATACCAAGATCTGCTGTCATGGCTTCTCCACAGCCCATTATGCATACTTTTCCCCCGCATGGCGGACAAGTATATCATCACGCTCCAAGTGAGGACGCTGGCGTGTATGAAAGATTGGACGAGTTCCAAGAACAGTTTCTGCAAATGCAGAAGGAACTCAAGACTCTCCGAGGACAAGATCTATTTGGAAAGAATGCTGCAGACCTCTGTCTGGTTCCAAATGTTAAGATTCCTCACAAATTCAAAGTACCAGAATTCGAGAAGTATAAAGGGAATTCATGCCCACAAAGTCATCTTGTGATGTACGCTCGAAGAATGTCAACTCAGACTGATAATCAACAATTGCTCATTCATTATTTTCAAGACAGCCTGACTGGTGCTGCACTCAAATGGTACATGAACTTGGACAGTTCAGAGATTCGTACTTTTCGAGACCTCGGAGAGGCCTTCGTCAAACAGTATAAGTACAATCTGGACATGGCTCCCGACAGAGATCAACTCCGGGCCATGACTCAAAAGGATAGAGAAAGCTTCAAGGAATACGCTCAGAGATGGCGTGAAGTTGCTGCTCAAATTTGTCCACCACTTGAAGAGAAAGAAATGACAAAAATCTATCTCAAAACTTTGAGTCCATTTTACTACGGACGAATGGTTGCAAGTGCACCAAGTGACTTTACCGAGATGGTAAACATGGGTGTGCGTTTAGAAGAAGCAGTTCGGGAAGGACGCTTGAACAAAGAACCAGAATCCTCTGTTGGTCCAAGGAAGTATGGAAGTTCTTTCCAGAAGAAAAAGGATCAAGATGTCAGCAATGTCTTGCACAAAATCAAGAAGAAATTCCAACCTCAAGTTGCAACAATAACTCCGGTTGTTAACTCAGCGCCAGCTTATCAACCTCAGGTTTCGCAACAACAAATTCAACAAAGGTCGCAGCAACCTCAGCAGCAGGTTCGACCTCCAAATTACAACAATCGGGCTCCAAGGTATCCTGCCTTTGACCCTGTACCAATGCTGTATGCAGAATTGTTTCCAACATTACTGGCAAAAGGACTCATTCAGACAAGAAGTCCTCCAAATCCTACAAACAGTTCCTCACCATGGTATAAGGCTGACCAATCTTGTCCCTATCATCAGGGGGCACCAGGTCACAATATTGAGAACTGTTTCCCTTTCAAGATTGACGTCCAACGATTAGTGAAGAGCGGAATGCTATCTTTCAAAGATACTAATCCAAACGTCCAAGCAAATCCTTTGCCGCAGCACAAAGAAGCTTCAGTAAATCTGGTAGACCAACACCCCAATGTCATTCAAATCTACGACATTCGTCAGATAGGGGAAAATCTTGTTAAAATGCACGCTAGACAAGCTGGGTACGGTCATGTACCACCTCACAACTACTTCACATGCGAAATTTGTCCAAAGAATAATCAAGGATGTGCCGTAGTTCAAGCTGCATTACAAGAACAAATGGACTTGGGATGGATTCAACATATCCGAGTCAGAACTGAACATGACATCAACATGGTTCAAGGATGTCCAGGAGAATACAAAATCTACAAAGTTGAAGACCTTGAAGGATCGGTAGTCAGGTTCCACAAAACTTTAAATGGACTTGCCTACTTTGGAACAGATTTCCACGCTTACAGTAGATGCAGAATCTGCCGAAGAGATTCACAAGGATGTTTGCGTGTTCGCAACGACATTCAAAAGCTGATGGATGACAATACCATTACTGTTCTTGCCAACAGAGAAGATGACGAAGTCTTTACCGTATCTCCTCAAATTAATCAAGTTGAACCTATGCAAGTCAAGTACGACAGCAGGAAGACAGCAGTTGCACCACTAGTCATCTACTTACCAGGTCCTGTACCGTATGAGTCCAGCAAGGCTATACCATACAAGTACAACGCTACATTCATTGAAAATGGTAAGGAAATACCATTACCGTCTGTTGTCAACATTGCTGATGTTAGTCGAGTCACCAGAAGTGGACGAGTCTTCAACAGAACGACAGAAAATGTGGAGAAACCTTCGGAGGAAGTACCACATAGGCAAGACAATCTTCCGACCAATGCTATTCAAGCGAAAGAAAATGATGAGATCTTGAAGTTAATCCAGAGGAGTGAATACAACATTGTAGATCAATTACTACATACTCCGTCTAGGATTTCTGTTCTTTCCCTGCTATTGAGTTCCGAAGCTCATAGGGAAGCTCTACAGAAAGTTTTGGAACAAGCTTTCGTAGAACCAAGTGTTACTATAAGTCAATTCAACAACATCGTTGCCAACATCTCCGCGGGAACTAGCCTAAGTTTCTGTGACGAAGATCTTCCTGAAGAAGGGGTGGACCACAATCTTCCACTTCACATCTCAGTTGGCTGCATGGGTGATACACTCACAGGAGTCCTAATAGACAATGGATCCTCGCTCAACGTCATGCCTAAATCAACATTATCAAGATTATCTTTCGAAGATTACCCTCTAAGAAAAAGTCATGTCATCGTCAAAGCGTTTGATGGATCAAGAAAGTCAGTTTTCGGAGAAGTGGATCTTCCCATAACTATTGGACCTCAGACGTTCAAAATCACTTTCCAGGTTATGGACATTCCAGCACAATACAGCTGTTTGCTAGGTCGCCCATGGATTCATGAGGCTGGGGCAATTACTTCAACTCTTCATCAGAAATTGAAGTTCATAAGGAATGACAAATTGGTAACCGTATGTGGAGAACGAGCTCTAATCGTCAGCAACCTGTCATCATTCTCCGACATAGAACCAAAAGAAGTTGTTGGAACTAAATTCCAAGCACTTTCCTTAGACAAAGGAAAGGAGAAAGCAGCGTCTATTTCTTCATACAAAGATGCAATCCAAGTTGTAAAAGATGGCACTACCAGTGGTTGGGGTCACATTAATATTCCTACCAACAACAAGAACAGAACAGGAATTGGATTCTTTCCGACATCATCAAGAGCTATCCCAGGGGTTGAAGTAGTTCTCCTTATTCAAGAAACTTTCTGCAGTGGAGGTTTCCTTCAACCTGTTCAACAAACAGTCAATACCATCGGTACGGAAAACACCGATGAAGAGGAATGGTTATCCTATCTTCACAAAGCAGGATATATCTCCCTACCAGAATCAGAACCACTTTGCTGTTATCCAAATGAAGGATCTGAAAGTAAGACTCAACCAAGCAGTGATGAAGTTACTGACAGCTTCACCACCAGAAGTCATGGTCCATCAGAAGAAGTTCCTCCTATCCCCGAAGAAACTTGGGATACATTAGGAGAACCAAGCGGAAAATTCGACTACATGGTGAAATACTCCGCTCCTGAAAGTTCAAGAATCTCTCTTGAAGATATTGTTCCAACTGGATGGAACAGTGATTTTTGAGTACCTCTCTCAGCCAAAAGAGATGTATAACCCTTGCTATTCAGCATCACCTACTGGTGAAGTCATCATTGAGGATTATATCCCCAAGTCACCTTCCGAGGCTAAGGATCTAGAGTTCACATATCTAGTCAATGCCATCTTGGGAGAAGAGCAAGACCAAAATACAGAAGAGGATGATCTCGAAAGTGTCTCCGACAACGAGTCTCTCCATTCAGAAGATTGGAAGTTTCCTCAAAAGAAAGTTCGACATACTCCACTTGGAAATGGGTATGCTCACACCGCTCAGTCTGCTGAAGTAGAAGAAGATCGTCTGAGTGTTGCAAAGACAGTGGTTGGTAAATCAAGACCTACCACAGGCCAGCTTAAGCCTAAGGTTCCAGATTACTTAGTGCACAATGGGGTTCGCCACTATTGGACAGCTGTTGAAGTTTCAACTGTTGTTCGCACTCCTAAGTAGGAACTTTCACCGTTATTTTGTCCGCTCACCATAGCCCAGGGTGAAGAGATGTTTCATAGGGCTTTGCGTTTTACTATTTCTTAGTTAAATGTCCCTCTTTGCTTCGCCCAAAGCAACAGAGTTTTGTTTTATAGGGTCTTTGTTTCAAGAAATGACTGTCCATAAATAAAAATGTCATTCTGTTCCTTCGTTTAGTTTTCCCTTTTCGTTTTTCGGAAATTGGTAATCCTAAAAAACACCCTAAAAAACATCAAATTTTCATTAACTGCATACACCGAGTCTTCCCTCGTTGTCTAAATAAAACTTATCACACATATGCAGATTAATCATAAAATACCCCGTTGAAACGTACGACCGTATGACTTCTCCAAGCTTTGAGTTTCCTGTATTCGAGGCAGAGGAAGAAGAAGACGAAGAAATATCAAAGGAAATTTCACGATTACTTCAACAAAAGGAAGAGGCCATTCAGCCATACAATGAGCCTCTAGAGATCATTAACCTTGGTTCCAATGGAAACAGGAAGGAGGTTAAGATTGGAGCTTCGCTCAGTTCAGAAATCAGAGAGAGTTTGATACAGCTACTCAAAGAATTCTCAGATGTCTTCGCTTGGTCTTATCAAGATATGCCAGGGTTGGATACCAGTATAGTGGAGCATCACTTGCCGTTAAAAGCCGAATGCCCTCCGGTCAAGCAAAAATTGAGAAGAACTCATCCGGAGATGGCCATGAAAATCAAAGAGGAAGTTCAAAAGCAGATTAACGCAGGTTTCCTCGTCACTTCAGAATACCCTCAGTGGTTAGCTAACATTGTTCCCGTTCCTAAGAAAGACGGAAAAGTCCGCATGTGCGTCGACTACAGAGATTTGAACAAAGCTAGCCCTAAGGATGATTTTCCTTTACCACATATTGATATGTTGGTAGACAGTACAGCAAAATCCAAAGTTTTCTCATTCATGGACGGATTTTCAGGATACAACCAGATCAAAATGGCACCTGAAGACATGGAAAAAACAGCTTTCATTACCCCCTGGGGCACGTTCTGCTATCGCGTTATGCCTTTTGGACTAAAAAACGCAGGGGCAACTTATCAAAGAGCCATGACTACGCTTTTCCACGACATGATGCATAAGGAAGTGGAAGTCTATGTGGACGACATGATTGCCAAATCAGAAAATGAAGAAGATCACATACAGAATCTGACAAAGTTATTTCAACGCTTACGAAAGTTTCAGCTTCGTCTGAACCCCAACAAGTGTACCTTTGGTGTCTATTCAGGAAAACTCCTTGGTTTCATTGTCAGCAAACGAGGAATTGAAGTAGATCCAGACAAAGTCAAGGCAATTCAAGAAATGCCTTCACCCAAAACCGAGAAACAAGTTAGAGGATTTCTTGGACGTCTGAATTACATCTCGAGATTCATATATCTCATGACAGCAACTTGTGCTCCTATTTTCAAACTTCTACGGAAAAATCAAAGTTGCGTCTGGACAGACGATTGTCAGAAAGCGTTCGACAGCATTAAGGAATATCTGCTCGAACCACCCATCTTATCTCCTCCAGTGGAAGGAAGACCTTTGATAATGTACTTAACCGTCTTAGAAGATTCCATGGGTTGTGTCCTTGGACAGCAAGACGAGACAAAGAGAAAAGAGCATGCCATATACTACCTGAGCAAGAAATTCACTGACTGTGAATCCCGCTACTCCATGCTCGAGAAGACGTGTTGTGCTTTGACCTGGGCTGCCAAGCGTCTCCGCCAGTACATGATTCGACATACTACTTGTTTGATCTCTCATATGGATCCAATCAAGTACATCTTTGAGAAGCCTGCTTTAACCGGGAGAATTGCCCGTTGGCAGATGTTGTTATCAGAATATGACATTGAGTATCACGCACAGAAAGCCGTGAAAGGAAGCATTCTAGCTGAGCATCTGGCTCACCACCCACTCAATGGTCATGAATCAACCAGTTTCGACTTTCCGGACGAGGACGTCATGTACCTCAAGATGAAAGATTGCGATGAGCCACTACCAGACGAAGGACCTGAGATAGGATCCCAGTAGGGCTTAATCTTTGACGGAGCTGTCAATGCTTATGGACGAGGAATTGGGGCAATCATTGTTACACCTCAGGGTACCCATATTCCATTTACTGCCAGATTAACTTTCAAATGCACAAACAATGAGGCCGAATATGAAGCTTGCATCATGGGTCTCGAAGAAGCCATGGATCTAAGAATCAAACACTTGGATGTGTACGGAGATTCTGCTTTGGTCATCAATCAAATCAAAGGAGAATGGGAAACACGCCAACCAGGGCTAATTCCTTACAAAGACTACGCGAGAAGATTATTACCATTCTTCGACAGGGTAGATTTTCATCACATTCCTCGTGAAGAAAACAACTTGGCTGATGCACTAGCCACACTCTCTTCCATGATTAGGATAAATCATTGGAATGACATTCCTCGGATCGATGTTATGCGCCTGGTGTCATACCCTAATTTTTGACCCCCCTGAGATGACATATCTTCAGGATTGTTCATCAGGTCAAGACAAGTACCCAGAGCAGTCATTTCTCCATCTGGTACCTAATCGAGGATGCTCAAAGACAAGAAAGCTCAGGCAAAGGATCAATCAATACAAAGACTAGTCTCTAATACAATCATGGGGCTCAAAAACTTCACTTTTCTCATCTATGATTGATTAGACATCCAGTCATATGAGTACAGGTTTACTCAGGTTACCAGACTAGGGTTTTGAACCTATCAAGGACTAAAATCAGGGATCACATTTGGGAAACCCTAAAAAACCTCAGAGGGTCATTCAAAGACATCAATCATCTTCAAATAACCCATATTACAAGGTCTACTGGACATCACACTTCAATTCAAAGTCTACAGTCATTACTTTCACATGGTCGACAAATTAGGGTTTTGACCTAATTCACCAAGATAGTTGACTTCTGATCAGGGCATGAATCCAAAACTCAAGACATGATTCAAGGATCTCTATTACCTCCATATAATCCATTTATATCATCCATTTGGGGAGAAGATCTTATTTCTACACAAAAGCCCAAAAATTCACTTTGTCAGGAAAAAGTCAACTGTGAAGGATCATCATTGACTTTTAAGGTTTTTGGTCAAAAAATGACTTTCAAAGATCAATATCATCAATATATGGATGTCAAAGTCATTTGGCCAAAGAAATTCAAAGAAATTCATCAAGGAGCGAAAAGTCGGGAATTAGGGTTTTTGAAGGCATGGTGAGATCTCAAAATTTCACCTACACAACTCAAAAAACTTCCAACATGAAAGTTGTAGATCTTGCAAAATAAAACAACATCTTACAAAGGAACTTTTTTCAAAAGATCAACCATTTATGAAGTTTTGGAAATTTTGAAGTTTAGGTCATAAACACTTAGAAATTTTTCTAAGTGTTTTAACCTAGTTTTCATCCAACTTTGGGCTCATTTTTCACAAATTTCCTAAATGATTCTGAAGAAGATATAAACTAATGATTTGAAGTAGATGTTTAGGGCTTTCCAAATTGTGTTCAACCTTCTCCAAATTCAATTTGAGCTAGGAGTTATGCTTGTTCAAAGTTGGCCTCATGAAGTAAAATTATAGGTCATGGACACTTTTGGACTTTGCAAATTTTGTGCAAATAACCTCTCTTATGGATGCTACACGACCCATAACACATCTGAAACCATGCCATGCATTCATTTTTACCATGCCATAAGGATTGAAGAAGATTCTAAAAACAAGAACATGTGATTATGTAATGATTACATTTGTGAATTTATGGCAAATTGATGAATCACCCAAGGAATCTTCTCACCAACCAATTAGAGCTCATTTCTGGCTCAGAATTGTCCCCTAAGATCAAGCAAAATCGAGGGCTAGGGGATTGATCAAATGGAATCAAAATTCTCATCATTGCATAAGAGATATTTGCAAAATTCCTTCATGGCTAAGAAAGCAAATCAACTTCACTAAGGAAGCTCACTCCTCTGCAGCTATACTGATCCATTTGCCTATAAATACAGATGCATTCCTCATTCAAAAAGACACCAAAGCAACCATATTACTTGCTTTCTCTTTCTCTTCTCTTGTTCATTGTTTTTCAAAGTTCTTTGGCAAGAAGAATCGATTTCTTCAAACCAGAGCTTATCTTTGGGAAGTGAGCATTCTAACATCTCAAGGGAGGTCATTTGAGGTGATCCAAGCACCTGGATCACTTCTGTAGGTGGAGGAACACCATTGTTGCTCTCACTTTGGAGCATCTGCAGTTGGAGGTCCATGGAGTAATTCAGGAGGTTCTGAGCCAAGCCAATCATCCAGGCACACTCCTCAGGTCCTAGTGAAGCTAACCAGATGGCTGCAGCTCATCTGTAACTCCAAATTCAACAACCTCCATGTTCACTTGAAGCTGAAATCGAGGGAGGTCCATAGAACAATTCAGAAGGATTCAGGCTACAACAAGCATCCAGTTAGCATCATTGAGTCTCAGGGAAGCTATTGAGATCATTCATTCAAGCCCAGGTGCTCTCAATCATCCTCACGACCTCCATTTTCAGAGGTAAGTTTCTGAACTTCACCTCTCTAATTTAAGTACTCTTTGTGTTAAAGCTCGATTCTATCTTGTTCAGCATCACCAGAGGATTGAAAACCCTCTATCATTGTTCATTTATTCATCTTGTGCATCATTTAATTTTAAAATTAGGGTTTATGTGTTCTTCGTGTTCATGATGAAATTCGTTAGTTACACTTATAATAAATGAATTCTGAGCCCATAATCATGTTCCTTGTCCAAAAACGAGTGAGATTGATGTTTACATCATGCCATTTAGTTGAGAAACCAGAGAGTTAGGAATTTGAAAATCTGAAGCTCGAGGAAGAAGATGAACATGGCGCGCGTAAAATTTGAATTTCCTGGCTTATTTGAAAATATAATATATTGAGTGTATATAGTTGACAAGCTGCGCGCGCAGCTCAGTTGGTTAAGTTTTGAAATGTGATCATGAAGGGCGTGGGTTCGAACCTCTCTAGGGCCAAACCAATTTTTTAACACCCATTTTCATTTCTTTTTTTTACAAACTTCACACAATTAATAAACCTATCAAATTAAATCATTTTCACTTCATTTTTCACACACTTGCTATTTAATATACCTACTTTGTGAATAATCAAAAAATTATAAAAAATATTATTTATTTCATGTATTTTAATTAGGTTTAAAATAGTATATTTTAAATGTTTTCTTAAATACTTATATATATATATATTTTCATTTTGTTTTAACCTAATTACTTTGTGAATAATTTTAAGATAAAACCCTAATTGTTTAGGTCTTAATTAAGTAAAAATCTTTATTTTTATCTTAATTAAGTTGACTTTTGTCAATTTTCAAAGCTGTTATCAGTCTCCGATTAAACGGATGATTAAGGTTTTCAAACAACAAAACCTTGTATCATTCCAGATCATTTTTTTAAATTACTTTTACACCAGTACTGTAAAGTACTGGGCCTCTAATAGAGTGTAAGTCCCAAAAAC